>NW_027104736.1:911512-919805 GCF_000696795.3 Halyomorpha halys
AAAAAAAAAAAAACTTTGTCGAGATCTTCTATATTTTTATTTTGTTTATTGATTGCAAGCATGGTAGCATTGTTAGGTTCCAATTATTTGTTTTAGATTTAAACCTCTTAGATAAAAAGTTAAAGAGAAACGAGATACCGTATTCACCTTGTGTTAAACGTGAGATATTTAGATATAGAGGGATTTATATTTTTCACTATCTTTTTTCTATGTGGGTGAGTGAAAGTAAAAATGATATTACCGTTTCATTGCAAAAATAATTCCTACATCAAATATAATATCAATTAATTCGTTTTTGTATTTATTTCTAATATTTTATTATTCCCAAATATACCATCATAATTATTGCGAATGTATAAGTAATATTTAATTTTTTTTTTAATATTTCTGGTCCCATTGTACCATTTCTAATACGAAAGACATGAATACTGTTATGCTATTGTTAAAATAATCCTTTGTACAATAAAAATAAAAGTTATTTGATCTGTAGTACACAGATCTCTCTTGTCTCACATTGATTGTTATTGATTCAATAGGCAATGTTTGTTGTTGGATTGAAGAGATTCCTGCCATACAGATGGCAAATCCTTCAAAACCTTGGTTTCGGATTTCTATACCTTACCGCCTGCCACTTATTTATTCAAGCTGCTGTTCAGTTATCCCTACGGGATCTACTGTGCCCCTCCATACCTTATACTTGCAGGAAAAAAATCAGAGCCATGGAAATTGAATCCTCATAAAGTTCTAGAAAAAATAGAAAGATTATCATTTGAGGTACCAAAAACTAGTGTGATCAATTTTGCAAAATTAAAATTTCAAGGTTTAAAGTTTGATATTAAATATATATTGATAAGTGAAGAGCTGAAATTAAAAAGGTTCTAACTAACATTCGTTGATTTTTCTCCTAAATATTCTTTTTAAACTTGATAGACATAAGAAGAAATTACCAAATTAATAATTAAATTAATTTTCAGTTTTTATGTACGAGAACGCTCGTTAAGGATTAAAGACTGATTTATAGCTAGTTTGATTAGTTTTAAAAAAAAGCTTTTTTTTACTCTAATTTTTTTTTTTTTTAATTCTGTAGCAAGAATGTTTTTAAAGAGAACCATTCAAATAAAGATCGTGCCTTTGAATGAGGTGATCAATAAAAAAAAATAAAGTTGTCCTTCAATACCTATCTTTTATATTTATCATGGAAATAGGTGAGGAAATAAAATCGTTCCATTGATGCTGGTTTTTTATAACGCGTTTTACCGCCTTCTGCTATAATAGGATCATACTTTGGGACGAAAAAGTGTCTTTAGATTGGTGATAAGGCATCAAAAATTCTTGGCTTAGTGATGGAATCTGTTCCCTTAGGTCTTTATCTAATATTTTAAATCGGAGCTTGCATACCGTGTTCCAATTATTTCGCAGATACGCTTTATAACTCGAGCACTTTTTATATGTCCACGTTCTCATGATTAGGAGTCAGTAACCTAGTAGAAGAGACAAGGACAGGATCTACTTCACTTAGTGGAAGAAATGAAATTATGTGCATTTACCCATAAATTAATTACTTTATGATAGTTTATTAAAACACCATTCGGAAATGGTCAATGTTGATTCTGTTTTGTTTTTTTAATGTCTTTATTGAAATTTACAACTGTATATTATATTATACATTCGGAAAAAAAATCTCAGTTATGATGGAGTGATACAGGCGTGTAGAGGAACTACCCATTGGTAACACTCTAATGACGTTTTTACGTTAACAGATCTTGTAATCATCTTCATTTCAGGCGCCTCGGAGGATGGCCAGGAATGGAAGAGGAGTCGTTAGAAACTAGTGATTCTATGTTTAAAACTGAAGAAAGAAAGACACATTTAGACACGCAAATGTAATCCATCACTTCCAATCATGGCCATGTATGGCCCAGGTGTTGTCCAGATTTTGGCCACCTGTTGTTTAGGGCATATGTATAGAAGCCCATAATATAAACTGAAGCCCTTAGATCTTACATTTCCAAATTATTTTTAATATCAATTTCATCACATTTAACATAAGAATGAATTTCTAATGGTTCTCAAACTCTTATTAATTAGCCAAATAATTTGGTAATGTAACGCTTTTTTCACTTGTAGCTCCTTTACGGTGAATCCTTGCATAAAAGTTATGGTACAAGATATTGAAAAGCGTTTAATTTTGCAACGAATGACCGTAACAAATTAGATCAAGTTGCATGTCGAAAACAAAAAAACTAAATTTATGGACTGAAATAGCGGACTATCTATAAATCCACACTTATGCCAGAAAAGCATTTTTGGTGTTCCTTAAATGGTCACTAAGCAGCTCTTATAACGTAAAGAATTAAAACTTTTAAGTCTTTCTTTTGATGTTCCACCTATTCATCTTGAACGGTGGAACGTTGTGATAGTAAAACAAGTGATAAATGTTATAATAAAACAAATCAAAGAACATTAAATTATGTGTCGACTGAGTACCGTAAGGTAATAATCCGTCCAAGCGATATAGATATAGTCGTAATCATCTACTCCGGGTTGTTCCTTGGGCTCTAACAGCTGATCGGTTAAGTTTGTATACTACTAGAACAGATGGCTTATGACTATACCAATTGACAGAATTATTACATTACTCTACGATTTGTAATTCGTTATTTAATCAAACTAATTAGTCGCTTATTAGCCGTTTTAGGACCGCCATTCTTTTCTGTGGTAAGTTTTGATTCATTTATAATACTTTAACTCAATTTTAAGAAAATTTGAAGAAAAACAATTTTTTTTCACGGTACACGACATATTACTTGACCAAATTAATAAGTTATGGCAATTATTTGACGCAGAATTTCTGTTGTTGAATTTCCAATATTATAACATTTTCGTTATGGAGCTAGGGGCTTAGGCGTAATAGGAAAAAATCTTTAATCATCACCTAATTAAATTAATTAGTTAATTAGTAAGATTTTTGTAGCTGAGGGAGTTCAGCGACTGCTTCGTGACTACTGCGGGGCCGGTTCAAATTCGACCTGAGGGCTCGACTTTTATTTCTGTTGCGTTCCCAAGAAATGTACAACTTTACCTCCACCATAGTTAGAATAGGGTGGTCACCCCTGAATAACTGCCTCCCGTATTCCAGAAATGAACAGGAAGGGGTCATACAAAAAAAAAGAAGGTGTTTGCGTGTTAATTTGGCAAATAAATAGTTGTAAACTATTTTTGTTTCTTTTGACCGTATCCCTGACCATTTTCTTCATAATAATACGGTCAATTATTTATTTTTTAATTATTATTTTTACGGTACAAATATTTATTATTACGGTAAATTATATAATTTTTAAAATTATTTGCAGACGTATGTTCTATGACCTCGATTATATATCCGGTTCCTATACTATTACACGGATTTAAAGTAATTCCCAGACACCAATTTATTAATTGAAACCCGTAATTTACGATTCATAATTGATTTTCCTTCTTCTTTTTCAAAACTGAAACTATTCATAAAATCCGTAAAGCACTTTTTATTGTCTAGAATATCGATATCAGAACAAATCTTCACTGACATTATGAGATACGAAATGAATCGTTGTTGGTTTTAGTTATCTCGAGATTTCAGAGAATCGTGGAATCTTAGAGGAATATAAACTAGGACACTTAAGGAGGAAATGAAGTAGAAAATGAGTTGGAGGCTGTTTCTAAACAAGACATTGTTGTGGATCTGTTCTATCAGGAACAATAAGATAATCTCAGGGTGGTAAGGCGAGAATCTTTGATAGTATCTCTCATTCCCTCTTCTGTACTGTCATTTATAGTTCTCAGTTGTTGTGAGTGGTATCTCAACTTTCATGGATTACTTTCAACCAGGTACTTCTTTAGAACTCATTTTTTTTTTTTTTTTAATGTTTATCTGAATACATCAAAAACAAGTCCATATTATCTTCCTCAACATGCATTATTTTTCATGGATTGATTCAGATTGGCTCAGACTACTTTTTTCTTCAGCCTTTTATGAATATATAGTTCCAAAGTTATATGATATATTATTTGTACTCGCTATATAGAGATAATAATAACGTCCTGAATATCTGTACTACTTCTATAGTATAGAATAGAATAAAACTTTAGTTGCTAAAGGTTTAGAATCTTGTACGAATCATACTAGTATAGATAACTTTATTTAATCAGCATGCGTCTGGTTTAAAATAATTATCCTTTTACTATAATCAGAAGAACAATAACTGTAAAGTATTTATATTTTGACTCTTTAATATATTTTATATTTTAATTAATATATACCTGAATGATACATAATCCATGAAAAAAATAAAAGAAAACATGATAAAAAAAAAAATAATTGACCGAACCGGCAATCTTAGACCAATAATTATCCATAACATTTAACTGGTCTAAGGGTCATCACCGCTTTATGATTCAAGTATATTACGTGCTGACATTAGAATATATTTTTTATAGTATAAACAATATAACACAAAATATTAATCCTTTTTTTCTTTTATTTATTTAATGTGATTTACAACTCTACAAATAATAAATACAATAAGTAAATATATGAAACATACACTTAAAATCTTGGGAAGGAACCACTTATTGGAGTACTCAAGCATTAATTTAAATTAGAAGGTCCCGTGGCCATCTTCTGTTCAGACGCCTCAGAGGATTATCAGGGATTGTTAAGGATAAAAAATTAAGAATTAAAGGGTTATGATGGGTAAGGAGTTTGGAATGAAAAGACGCATATCTGTTTTGGGCCAAATCTACAACTAATGGGATGTTAAGGTCTTTGTGAATGAGTTCATTTGTAACGTAATAAGGAGCATCAATGATTTTATTAATTCCTTTTAAAATGAAATTTACTAAAATTTGTAAAATATAGTTCTATTTGTACAACAAAAAACTTAAAAACACATTAGTCTACATATATCATTTAGTTTAAATTGTTGGAATGAAAACAATGAGTTGTTCTTTCTCAAATTTTAATTGTACTGAGCTATTGAGCAACCATCTAAAACCAAAATAAAAGTTGTTGTATTAAACTTTAGTGATGATTAGCTATTAATCAATTCTTTATTCATTTATTCCATAAATATTTTTTATCTTTTGTTTGTTATTTTTCTCTAGATTATATCTTTTTTTTTAATGGGTCTTTACTATTTTTAATTATAATAGTTCATGGCTATAGCATTGCAAATAGGGGTGCCTCTTGAACGATACAATAACCCCTCACCATCAAATGTTACAACAATCATGTAAGGATAACCAAGGCCACTCTTGTAATAAAAAAACACAACAGATTAACTTTTAGCATTAAATGAATTATAATTGAGTTGGTTTTAAGCGCAGATACTGTTTCTCCTTATTCATTTCTACAACTTATTAATGTAAAAAAGATCAATTCAAGTTCATAAAATTTATTAAATCAAAACTAATAAACAAATTTCGTATTACACTGCAAGCTCCTCTGCCGAGAAGGTTCAACTATATAATATATGATTAAAGAATCATCCGTACTTTTTATAAGATTTTTTATTAGCATAACTCTAATTTTTTTTAATGTATATATAAAAACGAAACCGACGTTTCTGAGTTCTTCTCCGTCTTCATGGTTCTCTTTAACATACAAATTTTATTTTATTCTAGATACAAGCCATTTCTGTGTGGCTCTATCCAAAGATAGTTGGCTTGTTAAGTTTTCTCTTCTATCCTAAGATATTGTTTTTTAAACTTTAACGAAATAATTAATGGACACAGGAGCACCTAGTATCTGCAATATAGTAAAATATGTATGTCAAAGATAACCATGAAGATGAAGGAGTTCTCCGAAACGTCAGTGATTTAATATCAGCTTACCTCTATCTGTAACGGTGGGATAACGCATGAGATAATAACACAAGTTACCAACATTTTTCAAATATTTACTCTGTAAATATTAACAGTTTTTTTCTAGTAATATTTAATTTAATTTAAATTATTCGTTGTAAATTTTAATGTGATCTACAAAGTAGTCGCCAAAATGTTATACGAGTATTAACTGCTATCCATTTTTTTGTTTAAAGACTTAGCTTTGATAAGAAACTTAATTATCTTAATTCAAATAAATGCATAATTATATGCAGTGACGAAATTATAACTTCCATGACATGATGCGAATTAGCGTAATTACAAAATTTTCTGAATTACACCTAGTTAAAATTTTAGTGCAATATTATCTTGTCTATTATTTCCTATTTTATCATTGTTAATTATTAATAATATATTACTTTCATGTTCAAATAACTCTACATTTATTAACAGTTTCAGTTTTTCAATAGTTTAATTAATTAAACAGGTAAACCTATTGAGCTCTATTAGAAACTACAGTGTTATTGGCCATGAATTGATATCCAGTAACTGTAACCTTCAGCCAATCGGTTCCGGAATAAAAGTTTCACCTTATCGAACCTGTAATACAAACATTATAATATATTGTACATCTTGGATTATACAATACACAATATAATATATTGAGTATTATGTACATCTGAGTTTAATATAATATATTATACTTTAGTGTGTAGATTCAAAAACACCTGTTGGTGATAAAGAGTTTGTCTGGAATCAACAAGTGCCGGAGATAAGTTCTGTAATAGGGGTATACAAATTTATTTCTGATAATTATAACAACCATCATTATTCATTAAAATTTTGGATGTTTAGATAATGACGTATCGACACATACATCCAAAGCTTATTACTTCGTATAGTCCATTTTTTGATTACTTTAATGAAAACTATACGCAATTAAGAGTGAAAAATGATAACTCTGCTATTCATGCTTATCACACTCTCACTTTCAATTGTTTTTTCCTTTATTAAATATAGAAATAACAGAATTAATATATATCTAAATATATACAAATGTATTTAGTGCCCTCCCTTTGCCACATGGCCTTATAAGGGGTTGGTCTGGGTCCACTGAAAGCAGGAGTTACAATATTGGCCCAGGAGCCGCTAGCCGGGGGTTCAAAGAACGGGGAGTCACTGGAGTCACTTTGAAATAAACAAAAAAAAAATTATTCATTTAAGCGCTCTCATATTATTCCAATGAGTATAAGACCAAGCCGAAATTTAAGATCAATTGATTGTGCATTGTCATTCCGAGTTTAATCTAAATCAGAGTGGTTTTAGATAAAATCGAGAAAAAAAATAGACAAATCGATTCTATAACTTGGAACTTCCTGTCGGTCGAATTTATCGAAAAAGTCACTTCACTACACACAATACCACTTATTTGCACACGATCTCGAAATCTATGTATCTCTCCATCCCTCCCAGATGCTGGAGGCTACCCAAAAGATACAAGAAGATATTGATAGCATTAATACATGGGCATTTAACAATGATTTTAAATTGAATGATGAAAAACCAAGACCATTCTTATTGGTTCCAAGCGCCTTCATTTCCTCACTCTTCCTTAACAACCATCCGATTCACTTCTATCCTACAATAAAAAACCTTGGAGTCACCTTCGACCAACACCTTTCCTGGAATAATCACATTTCCCAAATTACACGCAAATCCATGATTGCACTCAAACAATTCCCAAGATTCCGTAATTCCATCCCTCAGAACAATCGTCAGCTACAGCATGCTCTCTCGTCTTCCCCTCCTTCGGCTAAGGTTCCTTGGTATATGGAGGGCTGTCTGCAGGACTAGATTCGAGACTGAAGAGACACATGAATTGCTTTGTAAGATTTATCTTTGGGTTTCCAAGGAGCTCTCAAGTCTCCCGCTGGTAAACCGAGTTGAAGTGGCTCTTTCCAACCTCCCGAAGGCAATACCTCCTTGGTGTTTTCCTATTCCAAGTTCTTAAAATCTAAAACCTACCTATATCCTTGATCTCCTCAGTCTTTGTTCATCCACATTAAACACCAGATCCCAACCGATTGATTTATATATGCCTCCTATAGCAACCGCCTTCTTTAGCAAATCCGTCATCATACGTGCAACCTCCTTCTGGAATTCTCTTCACATCTTCATTCCCCAATCCCATTCTTTCCTTTGAACAACACCTATTCCTTCACTTATTGTATAACCAAACCTCTGCATCATTGTAATCAAATAAATAGGCATATATTGATTAACATTATAAACAGTAGTTAAGCCAATATCCCGATGTAATTTCATTTTACTTATAAATGCTTGCCAGACAAAAATCTTATTGTATGAACTATGTATTTATTCTCAGTGGACATATGTCCCAGAATAAAATTATTTTTTTATTCATAAACCT
>NW_027104736.1:919855-920296 GCF_000696795.3 Halyomorpha halys
ATAGTAATAAGATATTTTAAGTCCATTTTTTCAAAAGATTGATTTTTTGTGTTATGTTATGTATTGCACTGAGGTTGCGCAGTTTATGTATTAAAATGCATGTATTGTTTGAAATTCAAAAAAAAATTTCTTCAATTAATGAAATAAAATTTTTTGAAAAACATTGCTAATTGGACCTAATTGGAGATTATCTTTAGTAATTAGACATTAGGAAACTTTTGGAAAAAGAGAATTTTAAAAAATTAAATAAATTGGATGACATTTATAAAGGAGTAAATCGTCACCTAAGCTCTGATACCTCTTAACTAAAAAAAATTAGCATTACGATTATAATACCTTAAAAAATTTTTTTTGTTTTTTATTGATAGATATTACAATCTGCCACACAGTTGTGGGCAATAAGTAATAGTGATGGATGATCTCATGCATACTAAAATAAAA
>NW_027104736.1:920606-922103 GCF_000696795.3 Halyomorpha halys
AAATGCCTTTTTAAGTAAGTTTTTATTTAATGAAATACTAACATAGCTGAAGAATACATCATTATAAATCAACACATAGGTGTTAAATTAGTAGTATTTTACTTGGATGACAAGCAGAAGTGAGTTTTAGTATAGTAATGAGATATTTTAAATCTATTTTTTCAAAAGATTGATTTTTTGTGTTATGTTATGTATTGCACTGAGGTTGCGCAGTTTATGTATTAAATGCATGTATTGTTTGAAATTCGAAAAAAAATTTTCTTCAATTAATGAAATAAATTTTTTTTAAAAAAAACATTGCTAATTGTACCTAATTGGAGATTATCTTTAGTAATTAGACATTAGGAAACTTTTGGAAAAAGGGAATTTTAAAAACTTATATAAATTGGATGACATTTATAAAGGAGTAAATCGTCACTCAAGCTCTGATACCTCTTAACTAAAAAAAATTAACATTACGATTATAATACTTTAAAAAAATTAACATTACGATTATAATACTTTAAAAAAATTAACATTATGATTATAATACTTTTAAAAAATTAACATTACGATTACAATACTTTAAAAAAATTAACATTACGATTATAATACTTTAAAAAAATTAACGCATTATTCTAGAGTAGAGCTCCCATCATTCCCGACTTCGGTGCTCCAAGCGTATTCCAGGTGTGCCGCTAGGAAATGCTACATTCTCAAAATATTAAAAAAAAAAATTAAAATATGCATTTGATCCCTCTAAAAACATAAAATAAACACGAATTAATAAATGCATTATGTAAAGAAGAACATAATTTAAAGTGAACGAGGAGAAGATGGTTGGGGGTGCGGTCAATGAAAAAGAAGCTTCTCTCATCACTTCATTTTATTAATTCTATTTTGTAAAATTATTCATTTTATGTGTAAAATTATTCTGTTTATTTTTTTATTTTTTATTTTTCTATACTTACTATGGTTGTTATCTTGTTCTGTTTTTAGCCATGAAGAAGGCTAGAAACTCTAGCCGAAACGTTGGCACATTAAAAATAGGTTAATCGAACTTATTTGTGTTTTTCATTGACCGCACCCCCAACCATCTTCTCCTCGTTCATCATCCACGGTCAACTATCTCTCATAATTAATTTAAAGTGATTACTACTTTTTCTACCGTGGGTACTTGAAGGTCTTAGTGAAATACTTATCTATGTGTTGAGATACTCGTTCTGTGGAAACTCTTGTTATATATAATATATGGAGGTGAGGTAAGAAGAAGGGCACCGTGAAATTTATTAACCCAAGAGGATACCTTGAAAATATTTTTCTCAAGAAAAGTTCGGCGAAATATTTCGCCCTAGGAGGATGCCGCGAAATTTTTTAGTCCAAGAAGAGGGCCACGATGGAAACATTTTGGGAACTGCTGTTCAAAAAACATTTCGTCTCAACCATCGTTCAGTAGGATACTTATAATATTTTTTCTAACTTCGAGAATTCTTTCATGATGTCTCTAGAATAAGGTAT
>NW_027104736.1:926532-928093 GCF_000696795.3 Halyomorpha halys
AATGTGTTATATATTATAACAGGGCCCTCACAACTGTTTCATCCTGACCTCTATTGATTTATCTCATATTCCTCTTGGCAACTTTATAACTTACTAACCCATAAATTAGATAGAAATAATTAGTAATAACTATAAATAATTGATTAATTTTTACTATTTTAAAGACTTCAGCCCAAACACTTTTGGTGTATAAATATGTTTCGTCAACCATGAGGTTATTAGAAAGCTTTTATTTTTATAATATAAAAAAAAAAAATTATACTAATAAAACTCATGAAGAGTGTTGGGTTCAACTAAGTTTCGAAAAACTAGTGACAATTTAGCTAACTAAATTTTTTCGATGAAATATTTTTCAAGAATTTCGACTGAATGGTAACACGGTATGAGGACGAACGACTATAATTAGCCCACCTGTTACCTACTGTGGTCTTCAAAACCAAACATATGCTGACCACATGTCGTCTTAGGGATGGTTCATAACCGCAAAGATTTTTTTATGTAATTGCATAATCATTTTCGTTTCTGAAATTGTTTAGAGTTTTTTTATATCCTTTCTGAAAATGATAGTATGCGTAGCATGGTGTGTGCATTGTGTGGTATATTTTACTGTTGGTTTCTTGGAGTTTAGATTGTGTCAGCATTAGTGTTTTAGCGGAAAATTTCATTTCTGAACCTCGGTACATATCTCAAAGTAAAATCAGAAGAAACCTGATCAAACTGTTCTCACCACACATTTCAGACAAACAGGACATAAATTCAAATTTAGTACTCCTAAAATCATAGATCAGTAAAAAAATAACTTCAAGTGAAATATAAAAAACATGATCACTATAGAAAAATATAAGAATCGGGCTATCAACAAAAGGGGTATTCATGATGTTGTGTTAAATGTATAATGTTTTACCATGTTAAATATTATAAGTATAGGATTTTGAGCAGCCATATTGAAAGTTATGTTATATGTTAAATGCATGAGTGCTCCTAGCAGATTTTCTGAGGAACTTATTTTATAACCTTTCCTTCCAAAACTTCATGTTATTGTTTACTTCTAAGTATTGATTAAAGTAATTTATTACAAAATGCCTAAATTGAATGAAATGTGAATGCTGTGTGAAAATAGTACCCCTCATTGCTTTGTTGGTCTTCTAATTTGTAAGGAAGAGAATCAAGATAAGCTAATTGGCAGCTGTCATTACATTATAATTATTGTCACACATTGCTTTATTAGTTTTAAAAACATCCAAAACACTGCTAATACACAATTAAAATACAAACTACGACCAAGTAATATAACAGAACAAACAAAACGGTGACGAGCTCAGCTTGTCTTTTGCATGACGTCATTCTCCATTTAACAGACCTAGTAACAGACTCTCAACCATGTTATATAGTTTTAACAGTAATTCTCCATTAAAGATGAGTTTCTCGATTTAACACGCTTTAGCATGTTAAACTAAAGATCATGAATACCCCTAAAAAAATGTACAAAATTTAGATTCATGTTAATCAAATCTCTCTAACAAATAAGGTTAACTGGACTAAATATAAACAGACAAAATAC
>NW_027104736.1:928553-938207 GCF_000696795.3 Halyomorpha halys
AAAATAATAAATTATTCTATAGAATAATAAATTCTCTAAAAAAATGATACTTTCATTGAAGGGCTTGACTACGCAAACAATGTAATTGCAAAACGTCGCCTCAGTTTAGTTGTTTAATTGGCTGTCAGCAGAAGTCAAGAAAACGAGTCAACAAAATCAAGATTTATTTTGAAATTCTTGAAAATAATGGTGAAAAATTTCGAATAGAAAGATCCTCAAGCATAATTATAATATAGGTAATTAAGTCATAATGGGTGGGATTCTTATTGTTTATATTAATCAATTTAGATTAATAAACAGAATCATTTGATCATTTTTATTTCAACAAATAATATTTTATAGTAACATTTTTAAATATTGGACTTTTTCAAACTTATCTTGTTCTGCTACCATCCTAAATAATAAATATTATTATCAATCTATCATTAAATTGTCTTATTTTTTCAAATGTTTTTATATTTTTTATAGAACTCCTGAATAAGTTATATGTTAATTGAGAATAGTTAAACAATGAGTTCAAATCTGAGAATTATCTAGCTGCTGTAGTTAGCACTGAGGGCGTTAATTTCATAGTTTGAAATATCAGTTTTGGAGAGAAGTTCCATTCATCGGGTTCACAACTTCTCATCCCTAGGCTTTTGGTCTATGCCGGCTCATGGTCGTAGTTCATCCTATAGAGGTCATCATAAAAGCATATTTCAACATCATCGTGACAAATTACACCTTTCTATTCAATATAAATCTCTTATTAAATACAATATATCAGAAATATAAGAATCAGATATTACTCATTATCGGCGCATGAAAGCTGTTATTTTATGTTTAGAATATTTATATATATTTAAATCCAACATGAAATAATATAGTAGTCATTCTTTCTGAGCTATCCCGCTCTGTACTAAAATTAGAAAATAAATAATTAGCAAAGATATAAGTGGGTAATATTTACTTAATTGTATAATGATTAATTAAATAAATAGAAATCAATCCTGTGCAAATTTTGTTCTTATATATATATTTTTTTTTTTTATTTTCAAATCCTCTTTATTTATATATAATTACAATTACAGATATATGATAATACATAGTATATATACATATTACATACTGACTTTGTTTGCCTTATGGCAGTATAAGTTGAGTTACAGGGGCCGCTGAAGGCGGTTTCACATTGGTAACATACTAGTTGGGGCTTACACAGAATGGAGAGGGACCACTCCGGCTGGTTATATATAGTATAAAAAAATCAGCATACATTTACATTTTCCAGGGTCAAATTAATCACCGGGAACAAAAAACAAATGTGCAATAGATTTTTTTTTTTATTTAAAAAATATTAGTCTTCTATTTTGTCTGCAAAGTTAATCTTTATTAGTCATAAATATCTTCTAAATGCTTTGATTTTATTTATTTCTCCGAAAATATCGAACGTAATTAGATAATTTAAAAACCGACATTATCTTGTGATTTCATAAAAGCATTAAAAATCCTTCTAAGGTGCCTATACTCTCTTCAATAAAAGACCATCAAGAGGCATACCTGCGATGGCGCACAAAGCATCGTAGGACTAAGTGGGACAAAGCTCGAGCGACATGCAGGACACTTTTTCGATGAACACCGATAGCTTTACGAACTTGGAAACTTTCCGTCCAGAACAGTTCTGCGTACAAAAGTGTGGAACTGGCCACATTGGCCAAAAGCTTCCTCTTGGTCCACCAATATTTGGCATAACCCTACCCAATTCCTTAGTCACTTGCTCTGTTCTGGTTCTAACTTTGTGCAAGTGTTCATCAAACCGAAGTCTGATGCATAAGATTCCCACTGACAATAATTTTCAGATCGTCTGCAAAGCCGAACGTAATAGTTTCTTCTGGCACCATGCCATACATAATATTTCACGCCATGGCCCTAAAATCGCATCTTCAGAACTGTCACTCGTAATCTTATAACTTTTCAATCTAGCTTTTGTTCCACACCTCAAGATTCTATTAGTGAAATAACTCTCAGTAATCTCTGTGAGGTATTGTGTGAATTCCTTCCTTCGCACTTCCGTCCATGATACAATCTCACCGAGCTGAATTAAGAGCATTCTTTTCCTTTGGCAGGAGCACATGTTACTTCTCTCACTGTGTTTGAAATACATCTTCACTGAGACAGAAGTTGTACACAACCAAGAAGAGCTCTGGTCTCGACCTAATTGCCATTTTCAAGGCAAGATTTGGGACATACCTCCCCATACAGCTTTTTCCAGCAGTTATCTTTACTTTATTTTTTTGCCTTGACTAGGTTCCTCTTAGCTTGTTTATTCTCCTAAAGTAATGTAACGTAAGCAACCTCTCGCTCAGCTCATCTTCGGACTAATCTTCTGTTTCTGACGACAGCCTCCTCGGAAAACTCGGTCCACCAATACACTGTCATATGTCGATTTCTCCTAGAAGTCATGGTCATTGATGGATCCGTAATAAACTCTTTCTTCTACTAATCCTCATAATTAGATTCTTTCCTCCATCAAAGTAACAATAAAGGAATCTTTGTCGATGGTTACAACCTGATGCTGGCTGCTTTTTAATATTTTTTCTTTCGAGAACTGGGGCAACGGCTTCAAAGAAGATGGGCTGATGTTCATTGTGAGTATATCGATCACTGACGTGCCAATCGTTATCTCAGAAAGTTAGGTTTGCGCTTACACTAGTCAAATCGACAATTGAGGAATTAGCGTTTCTTGAGAATGTTTGAGTAGAGTATATCTCTCTATCAATATAGCTCGGTATCAAGAGCAGCGAACGTGTCAAGAAGACATTTGCCTCTGCTGCTGGCATCTCTGATATCTCATACAGTAGCCCATGCTTTGAAGTCTCCTGCGATGATATGATGACCTCCCGACCTCGCAGTTCCTGCTCAATGGAATCAAGTAGAACCTCATAGTACAAGAGCCGGGAAGATAGTCAAAACTGATGAGTCTGCCAAGTATAGGTAGAGGGAATAAAAAATGGCGGTTTTTCATAACCTTAAAGAACAATAACTTTTCATTCGGAGCTCTATATCTTAAAAACCACTAACAACACTAGAAAACCTTAGAGCACATTATTTAAAGAAGAGTAAATTTGCTGAAATATTAGCCTTAAAAGAGCTATTTACGTCCAATAGGTCTCTAGGTATAGCTATTTAAAAAACAACATTTTTTAAAAATCTACTGAAAGATTAGTAGTTAGTTAATTTATTTTGAGAAATCTATGTCTCAGGAACTATGTGACGTACCGATGTCTATTAGCACTCAAATTAAAGCTAGTGAAATGGACTATAAAGAAGTTTAGGACCTTTACCTTCGTAGGAATAGTAGTTTTCATGATATATGCAAAAATAAATTGATTTATAGTTGTTCGGACAATAAGTTTGATTTATGAAAAACTTCAATTCATAAACCATTTGACGTACAGATGTCTGCCAGTGCTCAAATTAAAGCTAGTTAAATTTACTATAAAATAGTTAATAATGTTTATCTTTGTAGGTCTAGTAGTTTTTATGATATTTGACAAAATAAACTCACAAAATGTCAATTTCTAGTTGTTGGTAAAAAATGTTGGATTTTTGAAAAAATATATCCCTAGATCCATAAGACGAACATATGTCTGCCAACACTCAAAATAACGGAAATTTAATTTACTATAAAGTAGTTTATGACACTTATCTTCGTTGTGGTAGTAGTTTTTATGATATTCACATATGATTATAAATTTCTCATCTTTAAATGACGTTCTCTTAGGTTTTCTTGTGTTATTCCTACTTTTTAAGATATAGAACTCCGAATGAAAAATTAAATTTTTTTATCGCTTTAAAACAGCCGATATTTTTTATTCCCCCTACCTATACTTGGCAGACTCATCAATTTTGACTATTAATTTACATAGTTTTCATCAAAGTAATAAAAAATTGGGGTGAGATAACTGCCTTTTTTCTCCTCTTGGGCTCTTGTACTATCAAATTCTTCTTGTGGTGCTTTAGGTGGTGCGTATACACTACAGATGTAAATGCTTCTCACCTTGATATGTGTGTGAAGAAAACTACCTTTAGAGAACAATGGTACAAGAAAAAATATTATATTTTGATGTTTAAAATATTTAATATAAACCTTAGAATGATTATAAGCTTGCTGTTCTTTTTAGATTCATTTAATTTGTAATTTTCAATATTTTCTTAAAGAAAATATATTTGAAAACTAATTTAAATAGATGATAATTTAAAGAACAAGTAGTTCAATAAACTGATATTATTTGTCCCCCATTTTGTATCGGACAGAGTTAGAGTAATTATCAAATTTATCAACCAGCATACATCAATATTTAGAAGTCGTTAAGGGAAAAGAATCATGATGTATCATTCTGACACATTTAGTTGGCCAATTTTATTATTAAATTTAATAAATTATGATTAATATAGAGTACAAACTAAAAGTGTAGATTACTTTGTTTATATTTACGACATAAATGCTTTAAATAAGGGTTTCATTCCTAAAATAGAGCTGTTTTAAAATGTCTCAAATGCCACAACAAAACCTTGACTTGGAAATTCCACTCGTCAATGACCTAGTCTCCGCTAAGGAGGACGATTCTCACAACTCTAATTTCGTGGCCATTATTACTATTGTAACTACTGTCAACTATTGTAAGCGACAATTACAGGTCAAGCGTAAACTATTTTACGCAAGAACTAATTAAGTCATTAACTACTGCATTGAATAGCCAGACTAATTCCTTCATATGAGCTTTTGATGTTTTAAGGCAAATAATTGACAAGTATTATTTTTTTTTAATCATCCAGACTAGGTTATTTCGGTTAATGTTTATGAATCTTATTTTTTTGATGTTCTGTTTAATGATTATTTGTTAACAATGTTCTAATTGACAACATTGCGGAGATATTCCAATTAATTTAATCTATTTCCTCATTTTCATATCGATGTCCTTAGTTGGTTACTATCTAACTGAAGTCCGTCATAAGAACTCCGAAAGCGATGAACCTAGTACCTCTGGTTCTACTAACAGGGAAAGTTCTCCAGCGTGGGTTGTGGTGCGCCGAGACTAGTGGGCCCAACTGATGGGAAACAAAAATTAAAATTTTATATTGTTGCTTTTTCATAATTAAAATTACAAACTGCCATGATACTTAAAGGTAATCGGCCATTGATGAATTTGCAAAGGAATGAAACTGACATACATGGGGAAATAAAACTCAATACCATTAATCAATGTTGTTTTGGCAGCTCTCGATATTGAAGTACTTTTTATTTATTTATTGATATTTACAACTGTATAAAAAATACAACAAGTAAATTTGATCATAATGACATAATGATAATGATATGATACAGCATGTAGAGAAACTACCCAGTAGTAGAACTCTTTTTTTTTTTTCCTTATTCTTATTTTTTTTACGTATTCTCTACTTTAAATCCTCATGTCTACACTCATTTATATCAAAAAACGGTTCATGAAGTTCCACTCCCAGTTGCCGACAGTTAAAGGACCAGTGACCTACAACCTGGGACACCCAACCTCTTAACTTGTTTCTTTTTACTATTAGAAGACAATTGTTTGTTTTATTTAAGTGTACCAATATCATTATTTTTTGTTATTAATTTTACTTTCCTCTTTTATTAAGAAGCATTATTCTTATCTATTTATTTTCTTTTTTTTTTCTTTTAATAAGAACATTGTATATATTTAGTGGTGTCATTTGTATGACTATACCCCCTCATAATCAACTGTTAAAAATATATATATAATATAAGTTATATCAACCATGTAGCGCACCAGGCCGATCTGGTATAAAAATAAAATAATAATAATACGCTCATAATTCGTCCAAGATGATATATCATAATATACAAAAAAGTATAATCGTTCATTATGAATTATAAAAAACGTCAATATTTTTACTCTTGCTTGAAGCGTTAAAAAAATAAGGATACAATAAGAAAAACATATAGGGAAAAATAAAAAGTTTTAGATAAGGATATTAACAGGAGTTAACAGTAATACTTACAATGAATATACAGAATGGACTGGGGAAAGGCTTGGCCTATTCCGTTTTATGTCAGGTTTGAGCTGGTGAGTTAAATCATGTGTCATGTCGGCACCAAAGATTCTTATTTTTTCGTTTCCAGCACCTTCGGATGTATTTGAGATATGAAGTATTAGAAACCCTTTTAAAAAAATTGTACGTTTTCCTATTTTCGTCCTCCCAGCATGGCAAACTCATATAATGTGTGACAGTTACCTTCTTTATAACTCAACTTTGCAGAATTCGTGCACAAAACAGTTTCATTTATACAAATTATTTAATATAATAAATTCATCCCTGGCACGACATCTCTATTAAAGAGGCGAACATCAGTTGCTTCTGTGGAATGCCTAGATGTAATTGTCTTTTATAAGAAATATTTCGGTTTTATAGATATACCTTCATCAAATTAGTTATTCAGATAGTCCAATGGTAACTAATTCACACTTTATCCCACGAAAAGAAACAGTTATGGGTAAACGACTAGTACATCACGTAAATTTTCAAATTACTTCAAATAAAACATTTCGAGACATTAATTTACAAAATATTTCTGGATTATCAATGGTGAACCAATAGGACTTTTAATTGTCACTACACAGATATCATGTGTTTAAAGAACTAATCATTAAGAAATTTCGCTTTATTCAATATTGAAAATGTAACTTGGATTCTGACACCTCGAATATCAAGTGAATTTGGTCACTTAAAAATTTTCGTCACCATATTGAATTGTCCTTCAATCCTTCAAAAAAAAAAAAAAATAATAATGATGCATAAAAATTTAAGAGATCCGTAATTTTCCAATTACTGTCTACTCGAACGGAGTTACATTACGTCATATTTAGTAACGGATGCCACGTATATAACAATAATAGTAGAATACTATAGTAGAATTGAACCATTAGATAGACTAAAAAACCAACCATACACTAAATAATAACGCTTAGTCGAAAATATAATTAGTATAATTACTTGTAGCTTTGTTGCAGTTATAAATTTCGATTATCAAATTTAATTTAAAATTGAATAAATTAAATTAGTTAATATATATTTTTTAGAAAATGTTACCAGTTTATTTTTCTAATTCATATATCTGGAAGGAAGAATGTTTTTTTATGAAAAACAAAACATTTTATTTAAATAAATAATTTAAATTTCATCCATTATAGTCTCAAAACCTTTAATTTTCTTTACAAGTCCGAATTTTCGGCCAATTCGGGCATCCTCAGGGACAATCTTAATACAATTTTTGAACTAAATAATTTAAAAACACAACTTCATGCAGGATGTTCTGCCCAGGTCAATTCAACAATTTCTAATTAGTCAAATTTCACATTAAAACAAAAATTAAAATTCTTTATCACAGGCACTTATTGTTGTAATAAATTTTAACAAATAAGTGACTGTGATAAAGAATTTTAATTTATGCTTTAATGTGAAATTTGACTAATTAAAAATTGTTGAATTGACCTGGGCAGAATATCCTGCATGAAGTTGTGTTTTTTAATTATTTAGTTCAAAAATTGTATTAAGATCATTCCTGAAGATGGCCGGATTGGCCGAAACATCGGACTTGTAAAGAAAATAAAAGGTTTTGAGACTGTAATGGATAAAATTTAAATTATTTATTTAAACAACATTAACCAGTCTCAAGAAAATATTTAAGATTATAAATAAAAACATTTTATTTTTAAAACACTAAAGTTTTCAATTCTAATTAAATGGAAAGCTGTCTAAATCCTCCAAGGCCTCACATTACAAAATACAATGAGCTGAAAGTTATACTCAAAATGCAATACGAAAGTCATTTCCGAGAGGAGGAAATGGTGAAGAAACTGAGCCCAGGATTTCTACGTTTGAATGTTTAAATATTTGGAAAGCGACATCACTGTAGGGATTCATCTGAAGTGACGTCTGGAGGTGCACTGAACAAAATTAAATTAATTAGGTAAATTCAGATTTTCAGTTGACAATGACTTCCTCTACAAAATCAGTCTTTGTATTTTAAATATTGATTCCATAATAATTGAATACTGAATAATTTAAGTGCATAGTCTAAATTTTATTAAACTGTCATGTTTTTATATTTCTGCCATGCGCTTAAAAAAGAAAAAGATAAGGATTTCGCAACTAGGAATATGTATTATCAACAGTACTTTTCTGAATTAAGATATTTTGAAAATAGGATTCTTTTTAGAATCATGATGTATCATTCTGACACATTTAGTTGGCCAATTTTATTATTAAATTTAATAATTTATGATTAATATAAAGTACAAACTAAAAGTGTAAGATTACTTTGCTTATATTTACGACATAAATGCTTTAAATAAGGGTTTCATTCCTAAAATAGAGCTGTTTTAAAATGTCTCAAATGCCACAACAAAACCTTGACTTGGAAATTCCACTCGTCAATGACCTAGTCTCCGCTAAGGAGGACGATTCTCACAACTCTAATTTCGTGGCCATTATTACTATTGTAACTACTGTCAACTATTGTAAGCGACAATTACAGGTCAAGCGTAAACTATTTTACGCAAGAACTAATTAAGTCATTAACTATTGCATTGAATAGCCAGACTAATTCCTTCATATGAGCTTTTGATGTTTTAAGGCAAATAATTGACAAGTATTATTTTTTTTTAATCATCCAGACTAGGTTATTTCGGTTAATGTTTATGAATCTTATTTTTTTGATGTTCTGTTTAATGATTATTTGTTAACAATGTTCTAATTGACAACATTGCGGAGATATTCCAATTAATTTAATCTATTTCCTCATTTTCATATCGATGTCCTTAGTTGGTTACTATCTAACTGAAGTCCGTCATAAGAACTCCGAAAGCGATGAACCTAGTACCTCTGGTTCTACTAACAGGGAAAGTTCTCCAGCGTGGGTTGTGGTGCGCCGAGACTAGTGGGCCCAACTGATGGGAAACAAAAATTAAAATTTTATATTGTTGCTTTTTCATAATTAAAATTACAAACTGCCATGATACTTAAAGGTAATCGGCCATTGATGAATTTGCAAAGGAATGAAACTGACATACATGGGGAAATAAAACTCAATACCATTAATCAATGTTGTTTTGGCAGCTCTCGATATTGAAGTACTTTTTATTTATTTATTGATATTTACAACTGTATAAAAAATACAACAAGTAAATTTGATCATAATGACATAATGATAATGATATGATACAGCATGTAGAGAAACTACCCAGTAGTAGAACTCTTTTTTTTTTTTCCTTATTCTTATTTTTTTTACGTATTCTCTACTTTAAATCCTCATGTCTACACTCATTTATATCAAAAAACGGTTCATGAAGTTCCACTCCCAGTTGCCGACAGTTAAAGGACCAGTGACCTACAACCTGGGACACCCAACCTCTTAACTTGTTTCTTTTTACTATTAGAAGACAATTGTTTGTTTTATTTAAGTGTACCAATATCATTATTTTTTGTTATTAATTTTACTTTCCTCCTTTATTAAGAAGCATTATTCTTATCTATTTATTTTCTTTTTTTTTCTTTTAATAAGAACATTGTATATATTTAGTGGTGTCATTTGTATGACTATACCCCCTCATA
>NW_027104736.1:940857-945803 GCF_000696795.3 Halyomorpha halys
AAAAAAAAAGATTTACATTTTAATTAATATACATATACATATATATGGCGTTAACAATGAGTCTATTGTAGTTTTTTTTGTTTTCGATAATTAACTAGCTACCGAAAGGGGTAAAGTGGTAATTATGTTGTTCCTTTTTTTTTATTTATTTTATTTTTTTTTTACGAAGAAATATGATTGAAACTCCACTAAAATTTGAGATACGTAGAATCCAAAAATCAAATAAAACGTCCGTCAGATATACGCTGCTGGTACCAGAAATAAATTTGCTTCCTGATTTCCGAACATTACATATGTGTACCCAGTATTATGAAAAAGTGTATTATGTAGTGTTATATTATATTGCAGTTTAACGTTTGTGAGCTCAAAGACTGAAAAAGAGAAAAGGGAGATAGAAATGACCAACTCGCTTGTTACTCATAGACTGACTTTTATTTTATTTTTTTTCTTACCTCTTAGAACAAATAAATAAACAATTACAAATATATACAAAAAGAAAATGTTATGTACATATACCGGCTATTTGATTTGTCTTGTTTTCCGGGATGGCATTATAAGAATGGTTGCCGGGTCCGCTGAAGGCGGTTTCAACAGTGATGGCATATGTTTGCTAAGATGCTCACTAATAGTAGGGACAACATAATTAACACTTTATCCCTTTTAGTGGCTAGTTAATTATCGAAAACAAAAAAAAACTACATTATTTATTTCAAAGTTATATAAAGAATCCTAATAGATTTTTTCAAATTTTTCGTACTCTGGTTTCTTCTTTCGTACTCTGGTTTCTTCTTTTATTGAGTTCCGTACCTCTATATATACATCTTCGATCATCTGATCTACTCGATCACCTGACATCGAAATAACAGCTGACTAAAACTGTAACTTAGCACACTACGTATATATTTTTAATTAGGAAAAAGAAATTTAAAAAATATATTTTAAAAGACTTTTTCACCGAACTGTAGAAACTCCTGTTAATCATATTTTTTCTCTATCTGATCGATGAAATAAAAACTTCAACGTTGGTTAAAGTTATGTTATGAACCGAATCCGGTTACAACTTTTTTTATAATTGTAATATAAAATTTTTTGAAAGCCTCAAGTACTGTACGAACCCACTATTTAGGACACTGACACCGACTAGAGCTTAAAGTAATTTACCACTAATTTTTTTCACTGAATTCTAAAGTAAAACTGCCAAAATAAATTCACATATTTTTACTGTTCATTTTCTTTGTTTAGGAACAAATATTGGTGTTGGATAAACGGTACCTATCTAGGAAAATATTGGACTTCTAGTTGGAGTTCTATTAGCACTCAATTTGATGCTTGTTAAATGCACTATGAAGTGGTTCATAATTATTGTTTTTTTCAAATAATAATACTATAGTTCTTATGATATTTGTCTAAATAAAGTCACAAAATGTTTTTTGAAAAAATAAATTTAGATTTTGGAAAAAAAATGTATATCGGAAATTATTGATCATAACTAACTCTATTATGGCTCAAATTTAAGCTTGTTAAATCTACTATGAGGTAGTTTACAATGATATTTCAGCTACCAGTAATACTAGTAATTTGAATAATTAACAAACCTTAAAATATATGGTGACAATTTTTAAAACATGACAATAGGGCTACGGACATTCAAGGAGTAGTACAGAACTTTTTAACATATTTTTTCATATGAATTCATTTATAGAAATTAATCTATACTAACTTCTAGGTACAGCTAAATTTTAAGGTCTTTTACCAGGCAACTAAACATACCATAAGATACGATGATGGTACCAGTAATATGCCCGTAGTACCACGAAGAAGTCCCTAAATATTTCAACCCGAAGCAGCCTCGAAATCCGTGCTGACAAGATCGGATTTGGTATCATCTCGCCTCCCGCTGCTTCCCCCTTACAATTTTCACTGCTGGTTTCCCCGGCCTCTTATTATTCCAACAAAATGTACGTGATTCATTTTTTATTATGCTAATGTTATACAAACACCACTGAAATTAAGTATTACTTAGTAAATGAAACTTATGTAACCTAGATATTCCATATTGATATCTTTTGTGGACGAATTAATTCTTTTTAGGAATGTTTTTGATCGATTTATAATAAGCAGATAAAATAAAATAAGATAAAAAAAATAATAATGTTTGTTGCCATTGCTTATAAAATATTATTTGCTTCTACTCTTAAAATATTCCATTTGTTATTTTTGTAGAGGTTTTCGGCTCCTCATCAGGAGAAAATGTTAAGAATTTTGTTTTGTTTTCTCATTCTGAAAACTTGACATTAAAATAAAAATATATAGCCATTCAGTACTTAATATTAGTATATATTTGTTTTTTATCAATATTTGTTTTTTTAGTTTGTTAGACACTACTTACATATCTAATATTATACATATCTTCTAAACCTACATAATATTATATTTTATCTTACACTGTTATCAATCTGCTACCAGCTAATTCCATGATTATCAATCAGTTATTTTTTATTATTCAATTCAATATTTTGTATAATTCCAAATTTGTTTGTTTACTATTTGTTTTCAATTTTATGTTTCTCTAAATGTTGGTTGTTATCTCTTTTGTTCTATAGCCCTGATGAAGACCTGAAACTCAGGTCGAAATGTCGGCATAAATAAATATTATGTTGTTCTTTGCTGACCGCACCCCTCGACCATTTTCTCCAATCAGTAGTCTACGGTCAACTATGTACACCTCATTAATATTAGTATAAATAATTTTAAAAATTAGTTCCTATAACCGAAACGAGTTTCTTATGATTCTAAAATCTTACTAATATCGTAATTAACTTAATAAACAATCTAATTACGAAATTTTAGTTTACTGTTTTATATTTATAGGCGAAAACCCAAGAGAAAAACGTAAAATTTCAAATTCTTTACTAAATAAAACTAATTTGCTGATTAGTAACCGTTTTAGGACCAGCAGAAAAGCTTTTCCATTTTAAGTTTGCATTCCTCCTAAACCACCCAAACCCGCTAGTTTCTAACCTTGCCTCCTCTTCCAATCTTCCAAGATGCCTAAAAAGAAAATGGCAGCAAGATTTTCTGTTCTAAAATGTTATTAGAGTACAACCAATAGGTAGTTTCTCTACAATCCTGTATCATACTGTCATAATTCAGCATCAAATTTACTAGATGTATTTTTATGTAAATACAGTAGTACATGTCAATAAATAAATTTTTAAAAAAATTGCACCCATATGGTAGAGTTCTCAGTTTGAGAGAGATTTTGAAAACAAAATTCGTGTTTTAGTTTTCAACGATTTACGGTTTACGTTTTTTCAAAACAAAATTAGATTCTGTTTAATTTTTTAAGTCATAACTTTTTCACTGTACCATTTAGGAATTATAGGCGAAAAAAAACTAATTCTTAATTTTATTAAATTAATAATAACACAAAGAAAGTATAAAGTGAGATAGAAATTAATTTTTTTAATTGATTGCAAATGTACGTTTTATGGACTGAGTTTTATGCATGGGACTCCTGTCGGGGTTACCCAGCTATATAGCCATCCTCATGAAAATGCTTCAATAAAAACAGAATAAATTCATATCATAAAACCAATTTATACGCTCCTTTACTCTGTGGTTATATTTTTTTTGTTTATTGATCAGTTTGATCAAACGTTTGTAGGCTTCCTCCAGAGTGTTTACTTTATATTCGTACTGAGAATAATCATTCTCTGAGAGGTTGTTTTTCTTTGTATCTTTATTTAGTTAAAGGTATGAAAGAGGGAGAGCTTGAAAATTGGATTTATCTCTTTTACTGTACTAAAATCAGTGAGTCTCAAATTTTAGTTTCTATCTATTTTGTTATTTCTAATTAGAGACGAAGCTTTTTTATTTTTAATTTATATTTTCTTGCTTCTTCGCAAGTAATATATTTACGTATTGCCAGACAGTTATTTTATTATTTACTTCTTTACACTTACTCCTTAACGACTTTTAATTTTCCAAGTGTATGTGGTGTTTCAGGATCGTAGTCACACTTATCCCGTGTTCCTTATATAGTACAGAAGCCCTATGCATAAAATCCATTACATAGAAAATCATTTCGAAATAATTTTAAAAATTAGATTCTATCAAACTTAAAACGGAAACGAATTTCTGGCGATTCTAAAACTCTTACTAAGTATATAAATAACTTAATAAACTAACGAATTAGGTCATTTTTGTTTTTCACCTATAACTCCGAAATGGTGCATTCTAGCATTCTAACGAAACATTCATTGTATAAGAAATTAAACATTACATTCTATGTCGAATGAGTAATATATATATATTCATTCGGTTAAGTTGTATATCGTAGACCAAAAAACGAAATTTATTTGCACATTTTACCAAAACTGAGGTAGAATACTACATATGAATCTAAACTTGAAACTGAAATGCATTTCTGCAGGTCCTGAAACGGTTCTAAGCAGCTAATTATTTTGATCAAGTAACGAATCAGAAATTTTCGTTCGAATAGGCCTTTCATATATAAGTCATAAACGTTTGATTCTAGTTAAAAAGGTATAATAAACGATTTTATAATTAATTAAGAAATTAAATAACATTAACAAACCAACATTAATTCGACCAAGTGGTATGGCCGTAAACCAACTGCTCCGATAGCAGTAACTGGTTTGTTGAAGTTAATATACGACCAGAAAGAATCTCCTCTGCTATCTCTTTTCTCCAACGATAACAGCTGAGAGATCCGAAAACAATCAACCACCATGGATCCTCCAACGTCCTAAAACAATTCTTGACCAAAAAAGATAAAAGGCTATCTTTGTGGAGTGAAGGCTCAAGGAGTAAATTACAATTTATTTAAAAGGACTTTAAGTCTTGGGGTACCTCCAGCTGCAAATACCGTAGACAGGAGATCGTACTGACTAGGCTTAGAATAAGTCACAGAGGCTCATTCA
>NW_027104736.1:946123-954433 GCF_000696795.3 Halyomorpha halys
GTAAAAAAAAAAAGAAAAGAGTCAATTTTATAGTTAAGGCTTATCGTATTCCAAACCGTTGGTCTTAGCTACCTGACCCACGTGCCTCGCCAGCCGTCTTGGCTATCTAGTCAACGTGTTCAATTCTCTAACATCCTATCTTTTAAACCACTATTGTTCCAATTTTCAGTTTAATATTTTGACTAATAATTGAAGAGCACTACATATGGTTTAAAAAACCATAAAAATGGGCTGGAATTGATCGATAAAAGGGAGTCTAGGTAAACGTCAAAATTTAATAAATATAATACATCTTGAATTGGATTGATACCAAGTTCGTAATAATAATCATAAGAGAATTAATTTTTTTTTTTTATCATTACATAGTTTGTATGTCATTTTACTATGAAATGAAATATGTAACCTATCAAACAACAAAAATGTTGTCCAATGCAAACAAGTTATTATTTCAATTAAGTGTATAACTATTTCTTAGAAAATTTATAACGTATTTATTAAATTGTTTTACTTGTATGTTCTGTGGTGTACTTACTATACAACTATGATAGTAAGGCCTACTAGTAGCTGATTTGGTTTTAAATTATTTGATTGTCGAATGATGAATAAATGTTTATTCGAAGAAAATTATTCACTACTAATGTCTAATCAGGACTAGGATGGAGAAAGAATCTTTTTTTTTAAAGTCAATTCAAACTTATTTTTTTTTTTTTTTTTAAGTCAATTAAAGTATTTAGTCGTTATTCATGAATATTATTTTAGTTGTAGTCATAGAAAACGACTAAAATTTAGAAAAAACATTATATTTATATGCGTTCAGATCTATGTAAAATCGCGCTTTCACTTATTGATTTATTTTAACTTTTTGGATTTTTAACATTTTAGGGTCCTATTATAATTATTTTTAAAATGAATATGATATCGATTTCCTTTTTTTCTTCTCTTAGTTTAACGTTAACTTGTAAAGAACTTTTTTGTATAATGAATGTTTTTTTTAATGAACATTGTTCGAATCATATAACTTGCTAGTAATACTAGAAAATGTTTTCTGGTTAGAATGTTTTCTGACTTTAGTTTTCATTCTGGGCCTGTTAGCTTTCATACTTCAAATCTTTTATTTTTTATTAACTTTATTTTAATTATATAATCTTTATCTTGATGTTTTAGACCCCATCTTCAGGTATTTTCTCTTTTATCATTATAGTCAGATCTTGTGTTTTTTTTCTTTCATAATATATTTTTTACATCTATTCCTTTAACTTATTTGTTAATAGACGCTTCTAAAAATATTTTTTACCCGATTTCTATTTGAAATTTTATCATATTTTATGCTTTAAAATCATAGAGTATAGAGTAGATGTCTTGTCCGTTTTGTCGTCAGCTTATGGAATCACTTAAAAACTATACATTTCTAACACTCTAGTTGTTCACTCTAGAAAACTGAATTGCTAACAAAGGTCTTAGTTGAACCACTATCCAAAAAGATACTGCAAACAATTTTTGTATTGTAATTAGTATCAACACCGATTAGTGAAGTCGTGTGAATAGTCACACCAGATATTTCATTATTTATTATTTGCTAATATAATAAATAATAAATCATGTTGTAATAGTTTTTTTTTTTAATTTTATTTATATTTTTTTTCTAGTTTTTGAATTCTACGTTACTTCAAACGTAAAATCTCAAATTTTGAGGGGGAAGTTTATTATTTTTTTTCTTGGATGATTAAAAAGGTTTATTGTTAAAAATATTAAATACATATATTTTTATTTTAATGATATAATTTGAATTCTATTTCATAAACGATGAGCTAGTACAAGCACCCTTTGGTGCCTGGGAGCATGTTGTAAGGAACCTGTCAACCTTATCAGATAACTTGTACACAAAGCGCCAAGTAGTGTCAGTAGAAAGATGGCTATTCACGGAAGTTGAGGGAGGGAACTGTTGGCCTTGATTGTGATACCTTTTTATCTCATCCTACCCTTTTATTTACCTCGAAACATTTATTTTTCTTCCTTTTTTCATTCCTTAACACCAGTCTAGGGTTCTAGGCTAGCAAAAGTAAGTAATTCTGTAATAATTATCTAAGTGATGTTAGCTTACAGTTGTGTTCTATTTCTTACAAACTTGTGTAATCAATGATTCACATTAAGACTACCTTCTTTTAAATTGTGGCTTATAAAGAAGCAAGCCTAAAGTAAGTTGTGTATTTCTGGATTTAAATTTGTTCAAATCCTTATAACCTAACCTTAACCCAGTAGTCAAAACAAGGTTTTAATATGACCTACAAAAACATAAATGTTTATCTCAATATTTTTTTTCCTTGCATAATCTGTTTCTGCTAAGACTTTGCATCATAATATATATATGCTGAATAATAAATAAATTCTATAGACAGATTGATTTGAGTCAACTTACTTGATATACATCAATTCTATAACTTAAAAACTCTAGTACATAATCAAACAGGTGGTAAATAACAATTTGACATTTTTATTTTCAATTCTTATTCTTGTATGATTAAGTATTTATCATAAAACATTGAACAGAATATGTATGAGTCATTGGAAAACTGTTATCTGACATTGGACAGACTGAATACTTAATTTTTAGGTTAATGTCTCTTAAGTTTTAATATGTTTTATAGATAAAATAGATTGTATGATTTTACTTTTTTCCCTATTGTTACAATTTATGGTTTATTCACTCTTCAGTAACAAATAACAAACAAGAATACTTTTTCTTGTTAATTTCTTGGATACATCAATATTAAAAAACTGAAGGAAAATATTGTCATCATTTCATTTTAATAGTGTTATGACTTGAATAAAGGTTTTGTTTTTATTTGGATGGGATAAGAAAAAATACATGAACCATAATAATTTTTTTTTTAAATTATTCATTGTCAAATTTCATTTTTATTTGGAAATATATTGTTATTTTAAAAATTTATTATTTATGCTTAATATTTTGAGATGGTGTAGCTGCAGTACCCATTCTGTGTAACTGCAGTACCCAATTTCCACTTCATATTATTAGTAATATCCAATATAATGAGTCCTTTTTCTTTTAATTCCTTCTTTATTCCAATATAATATATAATTCTTAAGCTTAATCCCAATAGCCATTTTATCAAAAAAGGTTGTAAATTTTTATGGAACTATGTGCATGTGCACAAAGGAACCTTTTATTTGCAAATGTGTGAAAGAAAGTGTGATTTTGTTTACTTCTTATCTGCAGTTCTTTTTAAAAACTGTGTACCATATTCTTGTATATGATTCATTTTAAAATTAGGTTACTATCCTGCTTCTTGCTTTTTTATATTATTGTTTTTTTATTATTTTTTTGTTTTGCTAAAAACTTTAACCATGGACTTACTTCCATAAGAAACAACTTCAAGGCCTGTAAATGAAATTTAACAGCATATGTTTTTGGTGCTGTCTCTTCATAAGAAACAGGTTGTATTATCCTAAGAGGTTTAGGGAACCGCAATGTAATTGGGTAACATAAAATACATTTTATGTTTTTGTTTTTTTTTATTACTGCAACTGATGAACATTCTAGTATTTGTTAGTATGTTATTTAATGTTTTTTTCATTACATTATACGAGTTCTATAATATTTACAAGTTTATGAATGGTTTGTAAGAGTATATATTGTTTTATTTCAGATGGGAACAACATGGGATATGATACTGGCATGGTTAAAACGAATATATTTCAACAATCAGTTACACTGACAGCAAAAATGTGGCCGCCTCAGGTAATTGATTTCTCAGTTAAACTTCATTTTAAACAATAAATACCCTCCCAAACTGTCAACATAAAATGTAACTACATAATATAATTTATATATTATATTATATGTGTAACTAAAATAAACTAGCACTTTCGAAATCTAGAAAAAAATATGTCTAACCCCTTGAAAACTACCCATATTTGGTTTATAAATTTCATGATTTTTTTAGGTTTTCTTGAAATTTTAATACATAAAATCCTTTTGGTTTTATATTACATGAGTCACAAGTTAATATTTTTATCCAACTTTTTTTTTCCGGCATAAACTGGTAAGACTTGTTTCATTTGTGTGAAGGACCCCTGATTGTCTAAATAATTCCTGAAACATACTTTTTCCAGTGATTTCTCACTTTTTTTTATAAAGTAATACCGAGTTGATCTCGGCTATAATTCAACGAACATTGAGCAATTGCTGACTGATCATCCACTGCTCATTGTGTTTAAGAGACCTCCCACTATCTCTCAGTGTTCCAACTTTTAAAAAAAAATTCTCACAGCAAATAACCCAACAGTACTTTTAATTTCTGGATATGATGCTTTGTAATTGAATTTTTATTTTATCATAAAAATCTTTATTTATTTTCAATTTGATTTATTTGTTGAAAAATATTTTTTCACCAAACTCAGTTTTTATTTCTTTTTGTTAATTATACTTATTTTTTAGGATAAAAACAGCACCGGAAAGGGCGAGCGATGGAACTGGTCTACTTGGCGGGTCCCAAGTGACCAACTCCCTGTCGTAATAGCAGCATTCACCGGAGGGCTGCTTATCGTCATTCTAGTCCTTGCTGCTTTTCTTTGGAGATTTTGTGTTGCTCCACATAGGAACAAGGATTACCGTATGTATATCATTTACAACTGTGTTTTTTTTTTTACTTAGAAAAAAATTATACATTTTTATATTTTTTTGGTTTATTGAAATATTGTAGTTTTATTTATGATTAATATAAAACATTTTTACAAATGTAGCATTTTAAATTAAAGAAAAGGAATGATAAATGTTAGGTTATTTTTTCTCTTCTTCTTTCTCTCTTCGAGGCTGCCCACCTGGAAATTAGGTGGAGGAAAGAATGGTATTTAAAAACTGTGAAGATAGTTTTAGTTTGTATGTAACTGGCAGAAAGTTTCAGAAATTGACACTCATGTCAGGCGCTGTAATTTGAGAATTGTTATAAGATAACAGATCAGGGCCGTCTATTGCTCAGTTGGTTAGGCACAGACTTACCATCCTGAGATCTTCTGGCAGTTCGAAACTGGCCTGGAAGTTGACCTTTTTCATTGAGCTGCAGCCCCACAAAATGAAAAACTTGACCCCCCCCACCTTGGTTAGGTAGAATAGGACTCCAATGAGAGTCTTGGCAGGAAAAAAAAAAAATAATAATAATAACAGATCTTAAGATAGGCAGTTAAAAGTGATTTAATTTTTTTATTAAATAATGATAATTGTTTATCAATTAAATAACTTTCAGTGTTTATTGAACTGACACTAACAATCCATTTATTTTCAAGTTGGTTGAAAGTTTGGAAATAGCTTTGTGACAGTAATGTTCATGAGTTTTTAGTTTTAAATATTTTTTATTATTCTTTAATAAGATCCTATGTTAAATTTACTTTTAGCTAATTTAAAACATTTGAATTTTCAAAGTATAATACACCATTATTATTTTTGTTCCTTAGGATAAGAAATTTCCTCAAAAAATAACATCAATTTTCGCAGTTTCATGGTTTTTTTTTAAACTTATTTTTATTAAATTGTTTGATGTACCTCTTACTAATTTAGCAAGGATTATTATCCAATCTATTTAATGAGAGTATAGTTTGTAGTTAGAGCTTAATGAACTAGGGGTATTTAATATTGTGCTACTAATTAGTTAATTTGGTTACAGGGGTGAAAATGGACGATACTGGAACATCTTTCCAGTCCAGGCCTGTAGTTCCAGTTATGCCTAGGTACAATTTTGTTTTATTCATTTATTTTTACATTAAATAAGTTTAGTTTTTACAACATTGATGTTTAGTGCTCTTGAAGTTATCTGTTATTATATTTTTCTTACTAGTAAAAAATTAATCTAGTTTTATTTTCACTTATTTTATTATTTTTTTCTTATTACTTATTTTTTTGTTATTTTAGCCATTCAGCTGTGTACTTAGACCCTAAAAGTGGTGAATGGTCCGTGAGTTCGAGATTGGTTGGTGGAGGACATACCAGCCATTGGTTCTATAACAGTCATATTTTGAACCCTGCTAGGCTTGAATCGTGTGCTGTTCCGAGATCAATTAGTGTACCTGCACCACATAATCCTCAGGTATGATTTAGAATTTGTGCAAAAGCTCTCTGTAATGGCTTTGTTAAATCTTAATGATTTATAAAAACTTCAGAAGAATTACTAACTATGCCAGGATTTCTTAAAGTGAGAAAGTATTTTAGAAATGAGGACTAATTGTATCCTTTCATCTTAGATCAAAGGTGCCGAAATATTGTCAAATACTTAAATGGAAGACACTGCCATAATTACCAGACATTAACATACCACTCAGATCTTACTAAATTCACAATATAACTTACAAAAGTTGCACGACTGGTGCCAATTATGGAAGAATCGACTAAACTGGTGAAAATGCCTGACACATTACTTTTACAGTGAGACACAAAATTTTCCCTCCAGTATACCTCAATAACTCACCCATCCTGCAGATACGCGTTGTACAATTCCTAGAATTAACGTTTCATAGGAGGATGTATGAGTCCCATATATTAAGTAAAAATACCAGTTACTAAACCTGAAACTAAGTCTAATAAACTCACTACTCATAGAAACCTCCAAATTAAATACAAGGCAAAAATTAAGTATATATACATACCTACTAAAACCAGTTTGGATTTACACACTACAAAATTTATGGGATCTCTGAATTACACTCACATCAAACAACTACAATCTTTATAGTTCAAACATGAATTATCATCAAAGCATTGTTGTACAATATTAACTAGATTTTACATATTGAGTTATGAATTCCATGGTCACTGAACACATATATGAACTGACTACAAACGTTTTCATGAAAAACTTCATGTACACCATAACACCCTAATTAGACAAATGGCAACAAGTCTAGTAATATGCAAATTGTCAATCTTGCACTTGACTAGTGCGGAGAGTAATATGAAGAGGGGGGGATGTAAACTTATAACTGCAAAACATTTAATTGCATTTTTAAATTCTGCTTACTTTTCTTACCACTTAGGTAATTGAGTCAAATTTTCGATGTGGATTTTTTGGATCTATCTGATTTTGAGACCCTTTAGTCCAAAAAAAAAAAAGTTTGGACAAGAAGTGAACTTTGGCTTTGATCAATTTTGTTTTATATTAATTTGGCCTCTGATGCCTGTGTACCAAATCAGCCAGCCTTTCCAAAGAGATGAAAAAACATGTTTTTCTCTAGACTGCATCTCCAAAATGGCCCTAGAGTCCATTGATGATTTTGATAAAACATGCTTAAAGTTTTCTCCTTAAAGCCCCTTAACTGTTAAATATAACATAAATCTTCAAGAAAATGTGGAAAAAAAAGAAAATTTCATTTGTGAATAACTCAAAAAGTATATATTTTATGGTGAACTATGTATATATATTTATTTAAAAAGGAATAAAATTTCCTAAAAATTAAAAATCAGAATTAGTATTAGTTGAGATAAGACCTATCTTTATTTTTCTAGATAAAAAGATTATTGTTATCGGTTCAGATTTAAATGAATCTATGTTTTAGAGACCCCTTCTATGGAAAAAAAAGGACATTTTTATGTAAGCATTTGAAAGACAATTGAATTCTTCACAAAATTTTATTATATTAATTAATATCTCCTAATTAATTGCTATCTAAGCAAGCTCCACACCGCTTTCTGGTAGGAGAGGAATGATTAAGAAAAAAGAGAAGAATTATTATCATGCCACCTATAACTCAGTTGGTTGGGCCCATTCTTACCAATTTGAGATTGCTGGCAGTGCCAGTTCGAATCCAGCCTGGGTCATTGACTTTTTTCATTGAGTGGCAGTCCCACAAAATGAAAAACTTGGCCCCCAACCATGGTTAGACAGTAGTATAGGACTCCAATGGGAGTCTTGGCAGAAAAAAAAAGAATTATTTTCTCAACATATTATTTTTCTGTATATCTTTTGTCTTAAAATTATTTTGAAACCCCTCTTAAATTTTGTGATCTATAATCCTTCCTCTAAAAAAAAATTTATTTCAATTCTATTATATTATATCATAGGAAGATGGCCCTGGTGGCAATCAATGAAGGTGTTAAAATAGTAAAAGAAAACTATTAATTGTTAACCAACAATTTATTTATTGCGATTAACAATATATAGTTTTCTTTTACTATGATGATACCTTAATTGACCGCCACCTGGACCATCTTTCTACGGTCAACTATCTTCCAATATTCCATAATATGTTTTATAAATTTACAAATTAAATTTGAATAATTTTAGAAATTAATTTTCAATATTT
>NW_027104736.1:960478-960795 GCF_000696795.3 Halyomorpha halys
TGAAATGAAGATTGCTTCAATTATGTATATTTTATAATAATAATCACTATGACTGCATCTGAGTCAGTGAGTGTTGTCTCACTTAAGAAATATTGTGTCTGAGGTTTTTGGTTTTTGAAATCTCTTTAACAAGTTACATTAATGACAGTTTAATCTTTTATTTCTAAAGGGTTTAATGTAAAGGAAAGAAGGTTATGACGGTTAGTTAAATGAAAATCAATGTTTTTTTTTTTAAATAACTGTTTTGTTTATACTTACAGTGCAAACATTTTTCTTTGATGCTGAAACATGGAATAAAGTAATTTTGAATATTTCAG
>NW_027104736.1:960845-962325 GCF_000696795.3 Halyomorpha halys
TGAAATGAAGATTGCTTCAATTATGTATATTTTATAATAATAATCACTATGACTGCATCTGAGTCAGTGAGTGTTGTCTCACTTAAGAAATATTGAGTCTGAGGTTTTTGGTTTTGAAATCTCTTTAACAAGTTATATTAATGACAGTTTAATCTTTTATTTCTAAAGGGTTTAATGTAAAGGAAAGAAGGTTATGACATCTAATGATAAAATATATGATAAATCACAGCATGTTTTAAACTACGGAGGATGAAATATCCACTCTCCTTTAAAGAAAAAATAAAACCAGATAGTGGAAGCCAGAAATTCAACTATTGTAATATAGTAAACAATGATAGTAGGCAATCAGTAATTAGCCCATTCCCGTTCCTTACTTCTATATCACGCCACCTGGTGTTTATCATAAGGCCCATCTTTTTGGCTTCACTCTTTGCTCAAGTGTTAGACACACTGTAAAATTGAAAATCTGGTACTATACCAGTGTTTACCCTTTGGTCCCTCATGAGCAGCCATGACACTATTTTATTTATCTAGTACATCTTCCTCTCCATCCGATATATTAAAAGAAGTTTTGGAACTACAATTGCTCTGTTGGTTAGTTAAATGAAATTCAATGTTTTTTTTTTTTTAAATAACTGTTTTGTTTATACTTACAGTGCAAACATTTTTCTTTGATGCTGAAACATGGAATAAAGTAATTTTGAATATTTCAGTATAATAAATTAAAGTAGTATCTTTGTGACTTCTAAAAATCCATTAGTTCTAAATCTTGAGCATTCTATTTTTAAAAAAGTAATACTTTTCGTTAGGTAATTTGTTCATCAGCAATTATAATTTTTTCAACTTGCTATTTCAGTTCTGTCATGGTAGAATGTAATAAGCTGTCATTCTAGAATTAACTCATGAAAATAAAATATTTTAAAAATGAATAAAACATGCAACCAATGACATTTTTATTTACAGTATTAGACGAATGTGGGTCTCGAGAAATGTACCTGTCACCATTCTCTGGAGCTGTAATGAAGACGCAAAGCCTTCCAGCTTGTGTGAGGAACAAAGCAAGACCTATTTCAACTGCTGATGACCTTTCAGAATTATATGCAAAGGTATTGTTGTGTTTAGTTTCATTTCTAAATGGTACAGAGCATTCTCATTTATTCAAAATCTTGATAGGGGATTAAAAGATTTTTTTGTTATGAACACCTTTTATTTAAAAGCTAAATTCCTAATTTTATGTTTGAATAACTATTAATTTTTCTTCTAAATTAATCTTCAGTGAAATATTTTATAATTGATTCAATGAACAGCTTACAAATGTGCCCTGAGGGCCAATAAAATTGTTTGTATTTTTGTTTTCTGCCTTTGCTCTGTATGAAATAAAACAGAAAGCTGAATTTTGAACTATATTAAATTTGAAAAGCTGAATTTTGAACTATATGGAATTTGAAAAGCTGAATTTCTACTCTTCCAATCTCTCTAC
>NW_027104736.1:967640-973370 GCF_000696795.3 Halyomorpha halys
GAGACAGAAAACAATTACTTGAAAAAAGTATTTGAAATTTATTATAATTTTGTATAACATTAAATATACATGTCTTTATGTGATTTTATGAATCTCAGTGAAATATATATATATATTTTTTTTTTTCAGGTGAACTTTAGTAAAAAACGAAAAAACAGAATGCGAAACGATGAAGCAGCTATTATAGCCTTAAGTAAATCTCGAAGTCAGTTTCTTCATAAAGACACTGACTCGCTTGTTGACAATGAGGCCGTAGTTGTGTATGACGAACGAACGGCCCTATAATATCTTCTCTCTGTGATATGATGGTCTAAATACGTTCCATTCCCCCATACTTGTATCTACTTAAACAATAAATTTGGGTGATATATAAATTAACGTAAACAATAATCTCGTTCTTGATATTAACAGCTAGGGCTAGATATTAACTCTATCTTTTTAGAAGTATTAAAATGAGAAATCATGATTACTAAGACTGTGCTATATATATATTGTATATTATATATAAATAATTTCTTTTTAAGTACTTATCACATTGAATAATCAAACATATTATTTAAGTAAATATAAAATGTTAAGAAAACAATATTTGTTTTTATTTATCCTATTACAATCTTAACAGTCCACATAATAACCTAAAACTAAGCTTAATAGTAGTAATAAATTAAATTCATATTTAATGAACATAAAAGGCAATATCAAGATGATGGATCAGCAAGACCTAATTTATAAAATAAAATGTGAAAACTGAATGTATGTTGGAGAAACATCAAAGAAAGTAAGCTTACAATTATCATAACATACAGATAATAGTAAACATTTTAAAAATAATAACAACAGCTTTAGCTTAACAAATAAACATAACTGTGATTTCAATAATCCAAAAATAGAGAGAGTCATGTGTCATGGCCGCAAGTTTGCTGAACAGTTTTATATACTCAGTGGAGGTATGTGATGGTTTATTAAAAATTAGCAGATAATAATTGACATTCGTTAACTAGTGATTGGTAATTTTCCCTAGAGGTCTTATCTTAAGACTACATTTCACGGCCAAGGCTCTGTGTACTTTAATACAATCTCCATTGGGTCCTGAATTTGAATTCAAAGACTATAATTTTTTTTTTGTATGTATACACTTCAGTGACTTCTAATTTATTTATTTTCAGGAATGTTTTATTTAACAATTTTATATAATTTTGTATATAGTTTATTTTCTTAAAAATAATTTTTTTATGTAATTTTCATTCATCTTAATAAGTGAGATAGATTCATAATATTTAAAGAGATGTCACCTTCAAAAGTGGCACGGAAAGGCTGTCCCTGGGTCACCAAGCAATTCACCCAATAAAAAAAATAATAAATCAGCTAAATCAAAAAAGCCAGTTGAACAGCCTGAAACTTGCAGTAAAACCACTGCAGCCACGAAACCAGAAATAAACACACCTCAACCTGCAATAATTCTAATTCAGTAAAAAATCCACCTCTCAACATCCCTCAACATCAACCTCCCAAACTTGAAGAAATCAGCTTGTCATCAAATTGCAGCCATCTGCTTCAAAAACCCAGTATTGGTCTCAGAATCAAGACTCAACCTGGACATACTCAGAGATTACGATCAAGAACCAGCCCACAGTGGATAAAATTACTACCACATCCACTCCCAGTTCCATCTTGTCCAGCTTCTCCAACAAACTCCCCGGCCCAACTACCATTGAAAACTGAAATAGATACTCATACCCCAGCTCTGCATATATCACGACTAGCCCAGCCCCCACTCAGCATCCCTATTCACACAAACTACCCATCACAAGCTCCTGATCCATATCCTCATTACCAAAATCCAATGAATATAACTTCTATCCTTACATCCTTCATATTCCTTGACATATTCATCACCTCCCAGATTTCTCCTTCCCAAGCCATTGTTGAATCCCTGGATGACCCTTCATCAGATCATAGTCCAGATATGCTTTTTTTACACTCAAGCTTTGTACCTAAGCCCTCCGCTCCTTCATTGATAAGAGGAAGAGTATACTGGAACAAATTTAAATGTGACCTGGAAACTAAACTAGACTTGAACATTCGACTGATGACAAAACAAGACATTAATGAACTCACATCATCAATAAGAATAAGTATAACTGACAACACATCGACTCATAGAATCAATAACGATAAACAAAATAACCTCCCACAGCATATTTGTATCTTATTAAGTGAAAAACGCAGAGCAACATTGAAGTGGTATAGGATCAGATATACAACTGACAAAACTTATTACACCAAATTGACTAACAAACTTAAAGTAGAAATCCAAAAATACAAAATTCAAAATTTAATTAACTTTATTGAAAATCTTACAACTACTGAAAAATCATTATGGAGGACCACTAAAAAACTGTTGAATTTCAAAGATTTTAACCACCCACTTCTCACCGAATCCCAAATCTGGACCAGAACTTACGAAGAAAAATAACAAACATTCGAACACCTCTCTAAACCTTTATTCCTCATCCTGATATCCTTAAACCAATTCACCTTGAATGTATTGAAGCAGAACTAAATATTCCACTCCAAATGGCACTCCCACATAAAGAATTTCATCCTTCTGAAATATCTAGTATCATTCAAAGATTACCTATCCACAAAGCCCCTGGGTATAACCTAATAATATCCCACATCCTAAAACTTCTTCCTCGGAAAGCCATCCTATTCCTCACCTATATATGTAATACCATACTCCGTTCCACATATTTTCATGACCCATGGAAATTACCTATAGTTAAGATGATACCCAAATCCCAAAAGCAGTCAAAATACCCATCCTCCTACCGTCTTACCTCTCTATTACTGATCATGGGAAAAATCCTCGAAAAACTCATTTTGAAACGCCTATACACCATCCTAGATTCCATTTCTTATATCCATTCATAATTGGAGGATTAAAATAAATTCCATCAAATCACCTTTACCCTTTGTCGTAAAACTACCAACTGCCCTTCAGTCTCCTTTAATAATGTTGATCTTACCCCTATCGAACAGATCCGCTACCTTGGACTACATTTGGACAAACGACTTACCTGAATTCCTCATACAAGACTGAAAAGACAGGAAATTGCACATCGATTTCGACTATTATAGCACTTACTGGACAAACTGTCTAAACTAACAATTCATTACAAAAGACTGATCTACATGTCTGTAATAAAGCCAATCTGGACGGAGTTGAGCTTTGGGCTCCATTAAACCTTTGAATTCCTCTCCTATCCAATCCTTACTATCCAAAATCATTTGTAAAATCCTCAATACTCCTTACTTTGTCACAAATAAAATCGTATATAAAGACCTTAATGTTCCATATGTAACCGATCTTGCCCGAACCAGATATCATTCCTTCCATTATAAACTCCCAAACCACCTAAACTCACTAGTTTCTAACCTTGCTGCCTCTTCCATTCCTGACAATCCTCCAAGACCCCTAAAAAGAAGATGGCCACGAGACCTGCTAATGTAAAACGTCATTAGAGTGCTACCAATGGGTAGTTTTTCTATATGCCTGTATCACTCTGTTTTAACTGAGATCAAATTTGCTAAATGTTTGTAGATTCTTTTAATTTGTATATTTAGTAAATATACAATGTTCAGTTGTAAATAGTAATAAATAAATAAAATAAAATAGAGAAAAAAATACTTGAAGTAAAAAAATATATATGCGATGAACAGAACACATTAGAAGTGAAATTTCTTGGCATTTGTTGACTGTTTTATTATTTCAGAATGAGAAAATTAAACTCGACAGAGGGAAATCTCTCTTAATTAAATGAAATATATTTTTTTATTAATCAATGTCCATTATTTCATACTCTGAGATAGGAATGGGTTTACGATAGCTGAAATATTAAACAAATAACTTTAACTGTAAATTTTCCAAATGATGAGGGAATACTGAAATAAAAAATAGTGTAGACTAATAAGACTTAATGAAAAACTAGTGGAGGATACCTGATGATATTTCTATATGTATTTAAAAAGATGGATTAAAAAATATGTTTTTACGTATCACAGAACTTACACTACTTAATAATGAAAGAAAGAATAAACAAAAAATATATAGTTTGTAAATATCACGTTACATATGCTACTTAATACTGAAAACCATTGGATTCCTGGTGATATGTATACATGTATATGAAAAAATGAATTAAAATATATGGTTTGTATGTATCACAGAACTATTATATTTAGTAATGAAAATAAAATGGGCTTCCATCTTTGATAATACAAGTCTGATTTAGATACTGTTTTATGGAGAATCAAATAATTTTTTTAAATAAATAGCTGTAATGTTCCAGGAGACAAATAGTTTTGAAGTTATTTGAAGAATTATTTATTCTTATATACATATACAGGGGTCCAAAGAACAAATCTTTGCATTACAAAGTGTTTCACTTTTTGTCTGATCCAGGCTTATTTGCACTACTCCACCTAAAGAAATTTCACTTCAAAAGTATTGGAATTGATCTGCATTACAATAAATATTATAAATGCAATGAATTTTAATACTGCTAATAAAAATATAACCAATAATTATGCAGATATAATTAAAAATATAAAATATGGTTTAAAGAAAGAGGAGTAAATCACTAAAGGAAAATTTATAGAATTGACAAAACAAACAGAGGAATGGTAAAACCTATTAGTTGAAATTCTGCAGTGAAAGCTCTCTATAATAAGGCTGCTTATAATGCGAATTCAGACATAATACATGTATAGTCCACTTTATTTATGTTTTAAATAGGAAAAGACTATGAGAATAATGAATTTATAATCAATTTTAAAATATAAATTAATAGTAACAAATATCATTACTTGTTATTAGTTATAAATGTGCAATAGATTAAATATATTGTGATAATTATAATATCCTGAAGATGACAATTAAATGCCTCAAAACGTTGAAAGGAAGAGAATTAAATAAACAATGAAGAATATAACAGAAAATTTTGTACAAAATTAATTATAAATTAGATTAAAATTAATTATAATTAATAACAAAATTAATAATATATTGTTATTAATATAATTAATAACAAAATTAATTATAAATTATCAGTCTGTTCCATTATCTGGCATATGCAAAAGATTTCAAATCTATTCCTATATTAAACAACATTCTGATGAATGTAATGTACATTTTGTTTTTGTTAAACATTTTTTGAGACTGCAAAAGCATAAAGTGATCAGCATAAATAAAAAATATATGTATGATATATGGTTTGTAATATGTAGCAAAATTAATACTACTATTCTTAGATCATGATGGTTTGAAAAAATATTTATCCTTACGATTTTCCTAATTGTTTACGTTCCTGTTTGGTGCAGTAAACTTTATAATGTTTTGTGTTTATAAGTTGGTATCCAGAGGCATATACTAATCCATATTTAATCCCTTTTAAATAGCTCTTTCTCCAGGTCCACTGGAGTCATTTGTGAAAATAAATATTAAGGTAATATTTAATATTATAATTAATTTGTAGTTATTCATAGTATTTAAAATATTTATTTTTCATAGGTCATATTCAAATATGATTCAATTTAATATTACATTTCATTCAATATTGTAATTCAACACTCCTTCTCACTATAAATGAAAATTTATTTTAATTCATAGTGATTTCTTCAAAAGAAATGATTTAGTAATGTCATAAATATTTACTAAAATAATTTAGT
>NW_027104736.1:973765-990667 GCF_000696795.3 Halyomorpha halys
ATAAATGAAATAATTTAGTAATATCATAAATATTTACTATTATAGTTGGTGTATGATGGTAGTTGATTTGTTATTAATTGGTATAGCTTCCCTAAAAGCTAAGACAGGGGCATAACTGAAGTGATGTTGAAGTATGGAGGGACTAAAATCATGGTGCCCCCTCCCACTCTGTTGGGATCTCATCTATAAATGTACCCTGAAACTGTGAATCTGAAATTTCGGAAAAAATTGGTTTTGTGAGGTTAATTATCTTATACAGATGATTTAATCTCCAGGTCGCTGCCTCGGATCGTTTGGGGATTCCACATCATAAACTTTGTTTTATAGTTATTAATTATCACAATCATAGTATTTTAACACGATCAAAGAAATCTGCAGGAAAAAAAATTGGAAATAAGAAACTAAAACGCTTGTTGAGATAACTGGCTGACTAACTTGGTTTATAGTAATATACTCTGGGGCAGTGATTCCCAGAGTGGGTGCCGCAAGCGAATTAGACCTTTGGTAAGTATCGTACGTAATAAATTCTAAACTAGTAAATACTAGTAATATTCTTGAAAAGATTTAAAATTTCTCTTGGTGGCATTAAAGACAACTAATAGTCAATAAGCCTTCATTTCATCTAATTTCTTTATTTTTAATAAGTTTAGAACATTATTTTCAGAATATGAGAAGTGTTATCCATGGCAATTATGACACTTGGCTATAAATCCATCTGTAATATATAACCATATAGGGTTGTCTCAGCTCAATTTCTTTCTGAAGCTGAGTTCAGATTTTAATTTTTCAATGAGCAGGCTCTTGGTTCTTCCATTTTTCCTAAATTGTCCCAAAAGACATATTTTTTATGACGTTTGTTGACGAATTATACTTATATTAATGCATTATGTATATACTATACGTATATTAAACATGCTTACAAGATATAATATAAAATATTAATCGCAAAAATTTAATAAAGAATTCGCTTCCTTTTTAAAATATTTTTGAAGGAATGGCTTATGTTATTTAATTCTTTCGTGAAATTCCGGAAAAATAATCCTTTCTTTACCACTAATTCTGGAATCACTGCTTTGCTTTGATAATGGGACAACTTTAAAAATAGTTTTTATTTTTATATGGTTTTGTACATACAAAAATAATATCTTGGACGGGTGTTACTTTCTCTACTAGAGTCGCCTTGCAGTTTGTTCCATTGTTACCCTAACAAACGGTACTATATTACGAATACGTCCAAAACTTATTAAATTTAAAAAATATATTTTTACCAAGCCTCTATGAAAACGAAGAAATGAATTCCAGAAGTTCTAGTGAAAGTTTGGAGCTGAATATAAGCTCTAAAGAAACGAATCGGTAAAATGTGTGTGTATTCTTTTGTTTAAACTGGGCTTATCACCATTAAATCATCAAAAATTATCTTGCAATTTTATTTGTGATAACATATTAATTTTATATCCAAGTATTGCAAACATATTAGTAGAATTTAATTTTAGGTCATGACAATATAAATATCAAGAAGCACTAGGCATATTATCTCAACCAATCACAACTCGGCGGTAAGTTTTAAGTGGACCAATCAGGAGTCTTGTAGCCATTATGTGTAATGTCCGTTAGTAGGGTTTGTTTTGGGGCGCCGACGGGGTCGGTTTTAAAGTTTTAATCGTGGTATTTAATGTTAGAATTTTTTGATCAGTTTTTAGTACTGTGTGTATGCTTAGCCCGCTATTAGTAATACTTGATTTGTGCGTTTTTTTGCGTGATTCGGGTTGCTAAAATTAGAAAATTTAATTGACATTATATTGTTTCACTTATATCACATGATTGTAGTAAGTTATTTAATTATTTATATTTGTGGTTAGAATTAATCAAATTTAGTTCTCCTAATTTTTATTATCATTTCCCATTGTTCCTAGTCATTGTTTAATCAATTTGAATGATTTTTTTTTTAATTTATGGGCTCTTATATTTTTAATTTTATTGCATGTTTTTTAGTTTATTTATTAATGTTAACGTTTCATAGTCGAATTTATTTCTAAAAGTGTCTTCAGAAGCTAACTGGATATTACAGTGCAAGTAATCAAATATATTTGTATGTAAGCAGTATTTATTCTGTACTGATTGGCCATAGGTAATAGTTCTATTTCTAAGTATCCTTTGTTCTTTTATGATTATTCTATTAAATGCTCAAGGAAATTATGACCCTTACTGATAATGAAAGGACGTTTCTGCTGATATACTAATGATATTCCGTTTGGATATGCTCTCGAGATATATTGGTTCGATCAGTGGAATTGATTTTATTATTATTATCTGTTAGTTCTAGTTGTATGGTTTTATCATATTTCGATTTTACTGACTCTAATTTCTTGTTTTTATTTAAACTTGATGTTTATTATATCAATTTCAATGTCAATTTACAAACAAGACTTACCTTAAGGATTCAATTTATTTAATGGAATCTTGAATGTTTGTTTGAAAAAAAATCATTATTCTTGAGTCATTTATGTATTCTGATAGTCTGTATTTATTTGAATAATCACATTGATATTTAAAAAATCAATTGCTACTACCTATAGTCGAATTTATATTGCTATTTATTTGCTAACCTATTGATTGCCGACTGCGAGGTAACTCACACAGTTTGCATTTTAGCCAAGGACTCGAACTATGAGCTGTCTCTTAGTTTAACTTCTTTCCTTTTTTACTTTCCACATTTAACAATATATAAAAATTTCATTGTGTCTGCACAAATATTGTTAGTCAAAAATCTATTAGCTAACTTATAGACAGTAGTCAACAAGTTAAGCAAATTTAAAGTCTATATATGTCCATTCATTAGGTCTGTTCCAGAGACTACTTTTAATTATCAAAAACTGTTTGAAATATAGCACAGTACAGTCTCCAGCAATTCTAGTACAAATAAACTCAAATATTTGTTCCAACCAACACAAACACGTTCCCTGGGTTTGAGCAAGAACTGTTAACTGAATAACTAAACTGACTTTCGAACTAGATGTCATTAGAGCATGAGCAGTATATTAATCCTGAACTATCTGTGATCAAACTAGTTGCATTCATTGTCGGAACAAGCCTGATAAAAGAGTCACTCCAACATGGTGGGTGTGTACCCACTTGCACTCAATAAGAAATGGTTGATGATTGTTGTCGGTTATACCCTGACGCCATTAAGCGATTTGTAGTTATGCCTGACCTCAACTGTAAAGGATCCATTGAAGTTTTGTTTGTCCCTTCTGAGTTTGCTCAGCAAAAGGAAGTTGACAGCTATGATCCAATCAAAGCAGTGATAGAGATAGAAAGTTTGATTCTTTTTAATGAACCGGTTTATAAAGATTCACTCCTTGAGGTGAATCTGGTCTTTTGAATGATTTGAAATTTCATGGAACCTTAATATCTTTCAAAAATAAAACATTACAAATATTCAACAACTGGTTTTAATTCTCATTGAGATACTTCTCGATTATCTAAATAGTAAATTAAAAACGCCTAATAATTTAACATGTATCTTCTAATAAATTAAAAAAAATCCTCTATTACTTGCTTTAACTATATTCACAAAACACTTGAATAATAACTGTTAACTTATTCTCTGTTCTTATTTTCTATGCTTAATATTGTAATAAAGTTATCTATCTAAAAATTGCTTTTTTATAATATAAATTTACACTAAAATATTAACCAGCTTAGTGTCAAGTAATAGTTCTTAATAAATAAAATATCCCGTATTCCCACTTCTTATGCTCTCCTGAATGGAGAATCAACGAGTCTAAGTTAATCATGTCTCGTTGTCTGAATTTCTTGAGAGTGCCTATCAGAAGAGGTAATTCTTTGATTTTATTCCTAATTAGTAGTAATAATAGAGGAAATTAAAACCCACCCCAATAGAATGTAGTTTATAAGTGAGTGTAGGCCCACCCACTATTTGGAGTGACATTAGTGTACTATTACAGTTAAAACTATTAATTTAAGGGTCTTTGCAATCATATGGGTCAATTTGAATTTTTTTTTTACTTTCTACAACTATGAAAAATGACTTTTCAAGATATTACACAAACATGGAAACATGAGGTTAGAAAACTTCAGCAATAAATCAAATTTGGAAAGAAATCAGTGCAGTTCTTTCTGTTTAGAAAGGTTTCAGAAAGAAACCACCATTATTATTTTGCAATAAATCACAGTTTTTAAAGTGTCATTGAGTTAAACTTTGGTCTGAGGATGTTAGGCCGAATTATGCAGAATCATATTTGTCTTTCATGATTTATCCATTCTGTTTTTCTTTGATTTTCATCCCTTTACATTTCAATACTCTATTTCATATATTTCTTATTGCCTTATCATATTCTCTGGGGTGAAGATTTTATTCATTTGGCTATATGGTTTTTATGAAGATCTCTTAAAAGATAATGAAAAACTTCTGATTAAAGAAGACAATTCTATGGATTCTTGGATAATCATTGAATATGTATAGTTTATTTATAAAATGAACTATCTTAATTTAATGTGACCAATTATTTAGTACTCTATGTGTGTTTACTTATATATTTTTTAACAGGTTTATTAATCTAAAGTAATTTGGATTTATACATCATGAATGAGCAAGTCAGAGAAGGATTGGCCACTATCTTAAGTGGATTTATTAGATTAGAAGGAAGAAGAAAAGGACTAGCAGTTCTACAAAAAAGAATGCAGGTTTGTTGATTAGTATTATAACTCTAGTAATAGTATTTGTTTAGTAATATAACAGCATTTTTTTTCTAATCTTGAAATATTATTATAATATGTCTTACTTTCGTTACTTTGTTTGTATACTATTGTTTATAAGACCTTGATACAAGGAATATCTTGATATAAGGGGCATGATGTAACAAACTGTGAGTTTATTGAAATGGGATAAATTAGAAACTAACTAAACACTTAAATTGTTATAATATGACAATTGGGGCGTAGGTCCCAGAGCGCCCAGATACCTGGTGGTAACATTGTGGGTTCGATTTCCACCTGGGGCAGTTAATATTTATTTCTTGGCGATCCCGAGAAATGAATCTTGACTTTCTTAACTTGGTTAGTACAAGGTGGGAACTGTGGTTGCCATCAGGGGTTGGCAAAAAGGACCAGGAGACCCACTTGCCGGGACTAGTTCCCCCCACCAGATACCAATGCCTACATTGTTAAACTAAAAAAAGAGCTAGAGTTTTTGTTTTTTTTTACTTTGAAGAGGTTTTTGGAAAAATCAATTTTTTAACATTTTTGAGGATCAACGTTCCCCCTCCCTCCAACTTGTTACTGTTAGTTCTTACATATACCTTCAAAAGCTTTTGTCAGTATTTTTGATACTTTTGTCAGTATATTAGTTTTTTTAAATTATCGGTTGACATTACCCAATAGTCATAAGTTTTTCAGTATTAAGATATAATTAGGCAACCTTTAACAGTAATTTTTAAGATACAGTTTTATAAATTAAATTGGCTCTGTTTCTTTTTCGTGCGCTAGTTCATATATGACTAACTAATCATGAAATTTTGTTTTACACTAGCACCTCTTTTAAGATGTGTTTACAAAAGCAACTTTTTCACACTTGAGGTTGGTAGAGATATTCCCAAGAGTAAAACTCATAAGTTTAAACACCTTTGAGAATTATCGTCAAAAGTAGAGGAAGAAATTTCATTAAAGTTTTATTTTTAATCACACTCACTTGTGCAAGTCTAAATGTTTCCCCTCCTCTTTAAAGCTGGATCCACATGTTGGCCGCTCGCCACGAATCGGAGGCTTGTACAAATGCTCGGTAAACAAAGAGCGGACCATCCACATGTCAGTGTTATTCTGAGAGGCAAGCATGGCGGACGTACTAGTGGTTTCAGCCATTGCACTTGGATTGTATTATTTTTATTACAAAAAAAGAAAATGAAAGGAAATTAAATATAAATAAATAAGATTAAATATAAAACTTATTATAAAAAGTACTAACAAATACCTTTAACCTCCTAACAGCTCTCAGTTGCAACTAGACAAAGAACAATGGTGGAGATGCTACACAAGCGCTCTCACGAACCCCTTTGATCTGTGTCCAAAAAACCGACTCTCGACGGATCGGCAATGAGCCTAGGGCAACCAAGCCAAGCCACCCATCCACATGCTCGCGTATGTCTGAGTTCGCCATGGCTTGGCCAACATGTAGAGCCTCCTTAAGAGTAGTCTACTTTATCCAGATCAGATTTTTATTTCCTGAGAATAAGCATTTGGCTGAGCTTAATTTACTTAGTGTAACATTATAACTCACATAGAACTTCCTCTTTAATGTCTATGAGAACTCTCAGAGCCCTTTATACTTAAGACTTTTACTCTTACGAGTTACTCTTGCTCCTTTAAATGCACCCTAATACAGTTTTTGGCTTGTTAATATACTTAAAAGATTGGCATATTTTTTCGAAATATTATTTAATTATGAAGGAAGATTCTAAATTTAAATTATGAAAATTTGTGTCTTGGCTTTTTGTTGTCATGAAATTGATTAAGAATAATTTTAAAATTCTGAATTCACTTTTAACTGATTACATTATCATAAAAACAAAAAAATTTGAACAATCTTATTACCCTATTTATTATTTTCAAAGAGGAATGTATTTGACTAAAACTAGTGATGGATGATGACATTTATAGAATATTGTTTTTACTTATATACAGCTGAATAATTATCTAAAATTTCTTGCCCTGTTTCATTGCAGGAGGATATTGAGGAATGCTTAAAAAGGGTTGAAGAAGTGAAATTGACTAAGAAGAGAGTCCCATTGTATTTACCCCGATGTGATCTACCCGTTGAACTTGAAGAAGAACCTATCAAAGGTAATCCTTCTAATTATTTGATTACTTTTTTTTTGTTTAAAATCATCAAAGACTAAATCAATATTTTCTGTTACTAATTCAATGCTAGTTATAATTTATTCAACAGGAAATACACAAATACAGTTACAGAAAGTGTATTACTTTCTTGATTGGTACAATTTTTTTAAGTTGTCTTAATTTATTTATTTATTGCTTCCTCCTTGCTAGATAGATTTAATTATGCTACTATATGTGGGCGGAGTATTGCTATTTTGACATTAACCTGGTAAGAAACTCAAAATAATTTAAATATATTGCTCAAGAGAAAGAAACAACTACAATTAACATCACTTAGATAAAAAAGAACTATTTCGAATAGGAAGCTTCTTAATTAAAACACTTTAAATTAAATGATTCTTATATAAATATTGTTAATGTCTTTAATAACTTAATTGAACTTCTTAATTAAAACAATTTAAGTTACATGATTATCATATCCATATTGTTAATACCTTTAATAATTTGGGTTTGGCTTTTTATAATTATGGAAAATTTCGTTAAGCAGAAAGTTATTTTTTAAACAAAATTCATGTAGCGAATTCTACTATCTTGAGATTGTTGAGATCATGTTAGTTGAAATCTTCAAAGTTTAACTGCTATCTTTTTCATTTGCTGTGTTACAGTATTTTTGTGTACATTGCAGAATGAGGTCAGTAGGCTTTTCTTAAGAAAGTTCTTCACCTTAACCAAAATACTCCTGATGCTTTTGTAAGGCTAGAAACTAGTCTATACCAGGCACAATTTAAAGTGCATACAAACATGATGAATTGGAGGTAAAATTTGTTTGGTCAGAGCATTCTAAAAATTTGCTATGATCTGTGGGTCTGGAGGATAATGAGCTGTTTAAGTGGGCTCCCGAATTTCACACTTTGCCATGGTTGAAGATAATGACATATGGCGAGTACAAAGTAACTCTCTTGTTTCTTTAAAATAGAATTTGTGTTTAGACATAATCTACCAAACTGTTTTAAACAAATTAAGGATTGTGTGTACTGGTTAGTCCCATATTGATTTTATCAGATTTGGTCCGTTACTTTTGAATGCCCATGAGTATATTTATCTTCCTTAACACATCTCTTTTTCTTCAACGGATCATCTGATTTGTCCCAAATTTGTAGGAAAGATGGGGACTCATTTAAAAATGATCCAGTATCAATTTCTCTAGATATCTACCTCTACTTTTTCATACTTAAACTTATACATGCACAAATGTATTTTCCTTGACACATATATTTTTCAAAAATCTGTCTGATTTGGCCTAAAGTTTGTGTGGAGTGGAAAATAAGTGCCTACATCATCTTTTATAAATGTTAGTAAATTCCATTCACTACTTTAATTTACAAATGCTCAGACATCTTTTCCTTGATTCACCTGTATTTCATCCAATTTAGCTCAAAGTTGGAGATTAGTGTAGACATGGTTTTGTGTAAAGTTTCACTAACTACTTTTGCTTACCTATGCCAAAAACTAATTTTATGGGTACACCTATATTTAACAATGACTCATCACTTAGATATTGTTCTCAAATGATAAATCATTAACTCTGATATATAGGTTATTACATTCTCAATAGAAATAAAAGAAAATGGTAATTTCTAGAAAAATAAAATAAAAATAAAAAAGTAAATCAAACAAAAGACATTGTTACAAAAGGCATATCTAAATAGTGAAGCTATACATGACCTATTTACTTGGAACTTTTTTTTTTTTCATTAATAATATTTCATCATTTGTTATACTTGTAAGTTTTTATCTGTAATGAATAACTCTATTTTTAATACCAATGTGGTATTTTTATTCTATTTTACCTTCAGTTTCAGAGAGTTTATAAAAAAAATCATAAGTAATAATATAAATCATTATTGTTTCAGAAGTGCGGAAAAGAAGAGGTAAACGGAAAGAAGAGGTAATTTTTTTTTCTTAGTAAAAAGTAATTTAACTTTTTTTCAAAATCATGGAAATATTGAATAATAAATATACATATAATAGGAAATAAATATACAGTGTGGTGGAGAAGGAGAAATGCTTTCTTCCTGTTAGCTTCAATAAATTAAAAAAAATTAAATCATTACATTATTCCAGAGCACAAGATAGTGTAATGCCTTATTATATTTTAATTTGTTTATATCTGTCTACAATTCCTCTTTGTCTGAGGGAAGGGAGTTTTGAATTCAGCCTGGTTTTCGTTAAGAAGGTAGCCAAAATGGCTATTTCATGTTTGTAGTAGTCTGATTTTTTCACCCAAAGGAGGAATAATTTTCACCTTGGTCCATTCTCCAATCATTTAGTTCATTCATTGAATTTAAAGAGGAAAGGTCCTTTTTATCCTTAAGAGAGTATTGGTGTGAGGTGAAAATAACATGACCTACTCTACTTGATAACATCATTGGTTTTATTTTAATCAAAATTACTAGGAGTTTACAAGATTTAATCTACAAACTTAACATTAACCTTATTTTACTAGAATTAAAAGAAACTATCATTACTCGCTCGCATTTCATCTGAAATAACTTCCCTAGAGTCTCATTTGTTTTAACCATGTTCATCACTTCAAGTGGTTTTATTTGAATAATCTTATGATAGCGCAATAAATAAATCTATTCATGATTAGACAACAATTTTATTGGGCTGCGAGAGGGAAAATGGCGTAATAGCCCACTTCCTGTGGTGTAGGGGAAAAAAAAAATGATAAGACAACATAAACTTTGTTATACCTATAACTACCTATACCTATAAATCTATATTTAGTTTTATTTTAAAAATATGTTTTATATTTGTTTGTACTCTTATTTTCAGTATGCTACTTCTGAAAATAATGCTGACAGCAAGGTGTTAGCAAAAAGTAGGCAGCGTAAGCGTGCTTCTGATGATGACTTGGTTGAGGAACAGCCAGTACCAAAACGCAGAGGCATTACAGAAAGTAAAGGTATGAATAGATTTTTCTAAGTATTGTGCCAGAATTTACTTTATATTGAGACCGTGATGGCTAAGCATGTTTGAGTAGGACCTTTTGATTTAGAATCAATGCTAATTCAAATTGAACCTAGACGAGTTCCACTTATTTTGTGGAACAAATCTAAACGTTCTCGCTATGGTAAAAACAGATTAGTAACCTGTTGAATAACCAGTCTTCTGCTCTGGTTAGAGGGCACAAGATCATTAAACCAACAGTGTGTATTTAATTAATTTTAGAGTTTTCAGATTTATGATTCAAATAGGTGTTACAGGCTGGTTCTTCATTAATATACATCAAATCTGAATTGCAAGTTTGATATTTTTATTGACTGCTGCATTATTGATAGATTTTTTAGTTAGCTATTGTATCATTGCTAAACTTTTTGTAAATAAAATATTCCAATTATTAAAAATAAGGATAACATTGGAATTTACAGTAACTATTATTATTAGTTTTATGTTTAACATACTTTGCTACTACAATTTTGTTGGGAACAAATCAATTCTTCCCTTATTTGGTTATTATTCTCTCCATTCTTTATTATTTGACAAATTAATGAATTTGGCCGTGAAATGTTTATTTACTTCTTTCTTGATTTCAGTTATTGTTTGTTTCTTAGGAAATTAAGGTCTATAACAGCTTTTGGTCATCAAAGCCTAACAGTGTACCAAGGAAATGACCATCATGAATAACCATAAAGAAATACTAAAATAAATATGTAAAAGATGATTATAATAAAAAAAAAAAGAATATGAAGAACTAATAAAATTGAAATAATAAAAATATGTTAATTAATCGCTTGAGAGTTTACAATTTGAAAGAAATTTAATGATTGCTTTTTCTTAATCTCTTAATACCTTTTTTGATGTCTTTACTATACTGTATCATAACTCTTAGATCGTTTCTCACTTACATTTTCAAATTGAAATATATTAAACCTTAGTAAATGATTTTAAAACAAAAGATTTTTTTTTTTTTTTAATTATTATTATTAATTCGGCTCCACAACTCAATGTCCCATATTCGCTTCCTTTTTCAAGCATGATGCGTAAGCAGAATATTTGGCCAGTTGTGGATCATACTTTCCAAAAACCACACTGGTATGGACCTAAGCTCTTTTCTGCAAAGGGAAGTAGGCCCTGAAAGGGGATGTTGGACACCAATTTATATGCACAAGAGAGTATAAATCTATAATTGTCACAGACCATCCAAGTTTTTTTTTATTTAAATAAAATTAAGACAAAATTTAAAGCATTTTCGAATCAACTTGCCAGTTTTTATGGTGAGGAACAGAGGAAATAATATTAGGAAATCTTTTTATCTTTTATTATGAAATGGTTAATTTTGTCAAAAATGTATTAAATTAATATTAATTTTCTATAAAGAATTATCTTTTTATTTTTTAAGTTCATTTGTCATTAATCAATTGTTTTTGCATCTTTCTGTGTCTCATTTCAGTACAGAACTTGTTCTTATTATAAAATAATTTGTAGATCCACTTACATATTTGTTCTGAAATAATGTTTTTTATTTCGTTCTTCAATATGTTTTTTACAACACAAATAAGTTATCCACAAATTTCAGTCATCCGCAGCAACCACTCCACTCCCCAGATATTAACTGTAATTGACTAAAGATTTCAGAGGATAGGAGTTGATTTGAGGAAATAGAGGAACAACCATCCATATGCTTTCCTACTATCATATATTCATTGGGGTAACCATATGGTACTTTATTATTTATCTAGTACCTCCTCAGTTATACTCAAAATTACTTATTATATTCCTATTTTAATTGTTCAATGTGAGAAAGTGCAGGATGTATGATGTATTGTTATGGGCACTTCCTCTTACTCTGTTTACAAAATCCCTTTTATCCACTAGAACATTTGTGATACTTCTCATTACTTACGTTGAAGGTAATAAATAATAGTACTTTACAGAATCTGCAAAAGATTTTGGGATAAACAAGAAAATTCATAAATTAAATCAATACCATTAGGTTTATTTTTATTTATCTATTTAGTTTTAGCTTATTGATCTCATATTTCTTTTTCAGCTAATCTACAAGATACACCTAAGAAAGTCCTGAGAGCTAAAAGTACATTTTCAGAAAAGAGATCCATCTTAGAAAACGTTGATAACGTATTAGAAGAAAAAGATAAAAACAACTCTTATACAATTGATATAGTAAATGGTAATGGAACAGTTTTAAATACGGAAACTTCTTACCATCAAGTTATGGTAGGAGAGAAACCTTTAGTTGATATAGATAAGAATTCCAAATCGAAAAAGTGTAATAAATTTGTAAGTAGTGATGAGGGCAATAAAAAATCTGAAGATATCGTTCAGTCAAAAGCATCTAACAAACTTGAGAAGGCAGATAAAACCATCTTTGATCGAGAAAAGACTGTAATACTTTCTAGTTCACAACATAATGCCAACCTTGAAGATGAAAGACTTACTACTAAAAATACAGAAATTACTAGAATAGAAATGAAATCTGTCACTAACGTTTTCAAACCGGGTATAAACTCAACTGTACTTTCATCATCTAATCAAGTGAACTCAACTGTTAAAAAAAATGAGACCCTCAAACTTCATCAAAATAGTAATTCAAAATTATTAAAATCAATCAATCTTACAGTCAAAAACACTATTATTTTATCAAGCCAAGACGAAGTTCAGGATGAGCGTAAAGAAAACTTAGAACCAGTTGATAATAACAATAAACAGGAGAATGCTCTCAGAAATGAAACTGGCACAAATGATTTTGTTGTTCCTCTGGTTCCACCTATTCATATTACAAATGCTAATTCATCTCAGTAAGTATTTAATATTTTTTAAATTTAATTATTAGATTTTCTTTCTATCTGTTTGTTCTATTTTCTATTACTTTAGGCCTAATTTGTTATACTATACCACAGGAATATGGCAGTGGAGAAATACAAATAGTTCATAAGAAGGAAAGCTCTTATCCCTCCACAGTTTCAGTTGTCTGAACCAACAATATATTTTTCATTTCAATACAAATATGAAAATTTGTTAGAAACTATTTGAATGAAAACAATAATTAATTGGGAATTGATAAATTAATTTTTGAAAAAATTTACATAAGAAGTATTTTACTACCTTATTTAGGGAATTAGTTGAAACTTGCTGTTCGTTCTGTGTAGTTCTCCCTTGGTTTACCGTATGCTTGCTGGCAAGATTATTATATATTTTTTTAATTAGTATTTATTTTAAAAATCCTTATAAGGGTGTTTTTTGTTGATAAATCTTTTTTATGTGAATACATTTGTAATTTTACTAATGTAATATAAGTAATCCAAAAGCCAGATTTGGGCAGGAATCATTAGATGTCTCAGTTGCACTGTAATTTCATTAGATGGCCAAAATAGTTGTTCTGAAGAAGAATTACTCTGAAGTAATTGTGTGTTACAATTAAAATTACTATTACTTCTAAATGCTAAGTAATTGCAATTATAATTACTTCTTGACTCTTAGTAACTGCATTACAATTACAACTAGGTGTGGATTAATTTATATGTAAACATATTTCTTATGAACAGATTTCAGAAATAACACTTTTATTATGAGAAAATCCTCGAACAGACTTTATTTTAATTTGTTGGATTCTTATATATAAGGATATCCGTTTATGTGTTCAGATCAGATGTGCATAAAACGAAAATGCTATAGATTTTAAAATGGCTCGCTGGAGTTTCGATCTATTTTAACATATTGGATTCCTCATTAATATCTTTTCAGATGTGAAAAAAATCAGTTTCATGATCCTGTGCTTGTTTATCAATTTATTTTAACTTTTAAGATTTCTAAAATACTAGGGTCCCTTTATTTGATTTTGGAAGTGCAAAAAATTAAAATAAAATCAATTTTAATATTACTAATTTGTGTTTTGATTCATTTTAACTTTTCTGATTTCAAAGATATTCCTTTGTAGGAACATCTACAATGTTCCTTTGTATATTTTCAGAAGTGTTAAAATTGAAAATAAAATTATTCAATTCTGTATTGATTTAGTTTATCTTTTTGAGATGTAGATGACTGTAGATTAATGATTTCTGAGTCTTGTCGGGGGGGGGGGGTTTGCGGTCAGCAAAGAACAACATAAATAAATAAAACCATATTTATTTATTTTATGCCGACGTATCGACCTGAGTTTCAGGTCTTTATCAGGGCTATAGAACAAAAGAGATAACAACAACATTTAGAGTAACATACAATTAAAAAGGAATAGTATACAAACAAATTTAGAATTATACAAAATATTGAATTAAATCATAAATGATAAAAATTGATAACTGATAATAGAATAGTACAAAATTTTAATTGATTGATATTCGTGGAATTGTATGGTAGTAAATTGAAAACAGCCACTGTTTACTACCATACAATTATTTATCAGAATTATTATCTAATTCTGTCAAAAGCTGGAAATTAAAATTGGGGGTACAGTTTGGTATTCAAACCCTGAATAAATGTATTGTCTACACCCAATATTCAACTATACCACTTGATAGCCAAAGGATAACAAATTTTGTATACTAAATTTGAGGAAAGGCCCACCACAATTTTGTGTTTGTTATACCAACTAACGTAAATTTTCTCACTAATTTAAAATCAAAATTAATAATGCATACTTTTTAGTTAATTTATTTTTTGTTAATGCTCCAATATTTTTGGCAGAAAACAATATGTAACCTTTTCTCAATATAATTGAATCACAATTGTTCGCCAATTATGATACACTGCTTGGTGCCATCATGCTTAGAAATTTTACTTTACTGTTTATCAAAACGTCTTTATTCTTTACCTGAAATCTCATTAAAGCTCTCTTGATAAAGCTTTTGGGATTATTAAATATCATTAATTTTTATCACTATCACTAAGTAATATATCTATATTTTCTTCCTATAGAAAGTCCTTTGGTTGAGTGTTGTATGAATAGTTGTCAATAAAGGCTATCGTAAGAATGTTTCAAAATGCATGATGTTATTTTTAATTTCAACCAACTGGATTTTAAAATTACTATGATTGCATTTTGTATTTTTACTTTTAGATTGTCATCCGATGAGGGCCCACCTGCTCAGAAGAGGTTTACTAGATCAAAATCAAAAGCTGTTGGGAAAGAAAAAATATGTCCTCCCTCATCTTCTGAGTAAGTACAATGTTTCCATCTCTAAAATATAATGCTGCTAATATCAACATTTTTTAAGTTGGATGGGAATGTTTCCTATGGGTTTTTTGTTCAATATGTCCCAATCTTCTTTGCTTTACTTTTTAGTTGTTTGGCATTGTCATACTCTTAGTTAGGTCTGATTATTTCTGAATTTTACTTCCACTGAAAAACAAATAGATAATGATTTGAATATTGCATTTAATTAAGATTTTTTTTAACTATAAAAAATGAAATGAAAATCCTATTGTTAAAAATTAGATTCATTATGATCTGTTTGTTGTTGACCGTGAATACTATTAGAGGAATAGAAAGATGGGATGCAGTTATTGGAGAATACAAATAACTAATACTTATCAGTATCAACATTTCAGCCTGAATTTCAAGGTTAATTACAAAAACCAAGATATCCACCATGAATAAAATATAAAAACACTATAACAAGAAAGTAAGAAGATAACAAATAATATAGATACATGAGTAGTATCTATGTTTGTACGTATGTTGTTTGACTGGATTATTATTTATATTTTTTTTTCTCCTCTCTTTCATAATTTTAATATTGCTATATTCTCATAATATTTTTATCTTCTTGTTATACTTACACTATACATTTTCTTCCCATACTGCTTATGTACCAATATTATTTTTTATCTTCTTATTATACTTTCACTATAAAGTTCTTCCTATACTGTTCATGTATCTACATTATTTGTTATCTTATTATAATACTTACACCATACATTTTCTTCCCATACTGCTTATGTATCTACATTATTTGTTTCTTCTTATTTTTTTTTTTGTATACTGTTTTTATTTTTTATTCATTATGGTTATTGTCATCTTTTTTGGCTTAGCCATGATGAAAGCCTAAAATTTTGGCCGAAACATTGCCACTGATAATATAATTTGCTTATTTATGTTCTCTACTAACCATATTTCCGATCATCTTTCCATCAAATAATATCCAAAGTCAACTACAAAGTAATCATAATGAATCTAATTTTAAATTATAGATTTTTAATTTCATTAAAATTAAATAATTTTACTGATGTTAGTTTGTTATACTGTCTAAGGATGTTTGATTGAGTGGTTGATGGTTTTAGGGTCTAAATAAAAGGTTTGTCGACTTCCTTCGTTCCTTCACTGTCTATTTTCATTCAACCACTGCTGACATTTTAGAATGGAATACAGTTTCTATTATATCATTATTGATTGTAGTTGATGTAAAATAATACTAAGGAGGTTAGAATGTTATTTTGGGGAAATCCTAAAAAAGTTTTGGAGATATTCTCATTAGATCAAATCTTTTCTGTTTATTGTTAATAACAATTAATTTGATTAAATTATTATTTCATTATTATAATTTATGTATGTATATTTTATTAGGTCTTCATCTAATGAAGATTCTCCTGTAAAGAAAAGGTCGACACGCTCAAAAGTAGTAAAAGGAAAAGAATTGTTTGTTTCTTCATCAGTGGAGTAAGTCATTTTAAAGAAAAATATTCAAGTTCTCTCAAAATATGTAGATTGTACATAACCAGACCCATTTATTATGGATTGTTCATTTTGGTCACTACAGAAATCCAGAAAAATAACTTTCTTTATGTATAACAATTCTTTAATAGCTTATCCATAATTGTTTATATTATTTTATTTTCATTTTTTCTTTTGTATTATTTTATTTTCTTTCTTATGTTATTTTTTCAGAAATATCGCATCCTCTTCAGATGAAGCCCCTGTTTCTCTACCCAGGATCACTAGATCTAAAATGGCCAAACCAAAAGACCAACCTCAATCAAATTTATATGATTGGTAACTTTTATTTATTATTTTTCCTTTACTTTTCA
>NW_027104736.1:990740-1031888 GCF_000696795.3 Halyomorpha halys
TATACATATATATATTTATTTTTTTGTTTTAGCAATAATACTCCACCGACTCAAGAAGAAGGATCTCCAGTATCCAATATAAGAATGACTCGGTCAAAAATGGCAAAACCTAAAAAAGGCAAGATGGATGCTGGTGAAAGGTAAAACATAAATATATAATAAATAATTTAGTGATGTCATACTGTATTGGTTTATGTTTTTTATAATACATGTCTTCTTCCTCAGCTAGTATATTTAATAGAATATACTAAATGTTCATAAAATTACCTCTTTTGTCAAAATGACTTTTCTAAGTAAAGTGGTTATTAACTTAGTAGGTCTTAGCATTCAGTTAGAAAATATATTTTTGTATGTATTGAGCATCCTGATTTTAATACACTTTTTGCTCTGTTTGCTTTTTTTATTGATTTGTTCTGTGAATGCTTTCAGAAGACATATATGTATTGAAGGTTCTATAGTTGATCCTTGGTAATTTACCAATTTAGACCAGGCAATGTTGATTAAATTTTATGAAAAATAATAGTTTATTTGTGGCTTTGTAAATATTATGGCTTCTGACTTAACTCAGATTAATTTTTAATCTTCAGTTTTGCCAATAATTATTGATCTTTTGTTGCAACTGATTAACTATAGAATCTATGTAATGAGGGAGTGTGGAGAGTAGCATAACATTAAGGACGGGCCTTATTACTTGTGGGTGAGTTGGAAAATCGGATATAATTATAATAACCCTTTACAGAGCAAAATTATCGAGCAATGCTAAAAATGTATTTTACACGTATATTTATTCCTTTAGATGTTCAATTTTTTTTGGAAAATAATTTTTCAAGGAAATAATGGTGGTACAAGGTATGCACCAGCGCCCATGTCGGAAACTGTTAAATGTATAAACTCACAGGCAGTCATTAGACACATAGTGTACCAAAACTGTTTAAATGAGTTTTATAATACCTATTAATTGTTGGAATACTATATTATGAAATAGATATCCCTAGTTGGGTTTATGGAAATCATTTTTGTTTTACTATTATTGTGATATGGAAATACATACGTATTTTATAACAAAATGTATTTTATTCAATTGTTGTGAGGAAAGATAAAGTTACCATAATTAATTATGTTACATTTTGTATCTATGTCTCTATGTTATGTTAAAGGTCTGGTGAGGAATCTGATGCAAGAAGTGAATTCAACTCCTGCTCTGATGGTGAAATGGGAAAGAAGAAGGTGAAAGATATTGTAAAGATGATAAATGAAAAACATGCAATGGTATGTTCAATTCTTGTAGTATTTTAATTTTATTTCACTCTGTTAAACTAATTAGTGTCAATGACTAATCCTGTAAAAAGCTGAAAATTAAAAAATACCCAATTTGTTGAATTCCCCTTTTTATTGAACATTGGTGATATGTCATTTTCATTTTTAATGCTTAGTAGATAATATTTATATTTTCTATATAACATATAATAATAGTATTATTATTATATTCCGTAATTTAAATAACATAAAAGGTATCAGTCATTGTTACATGGTGATAAACCTACCTTATTTCAGCTCCATCCAATATTTAATGGTTGACCAAAACAAAGTGTTGCCCCTTATGCTTAAAGCAAAATATTTATTGACTAATTTAAAGATTTTGTCTAATTATCACAGTCTATTATTACTTTTCATCTCAACGCTTTCACATTTTACCGACATTATTATTTTATTTTTTCAGGTGCTTTTATCTCCAATTCCCATAACCAAGGAGCAAGAGAAAGAAGTATGTTTTTGGATAAATTACTAAATTATATCTGAATCAACTATTTAATTTTTACTCTATTTTTATTCCTTTTAGAATCATATTGGCATTTTGAAGATACTCAAAAAGAAAGATAAAATAACTCCCATCATGAACAGAAAAGGAGTGATAACAAAGACAACTCCTTTACAAGTTAGGAATGGTTATATTACACCCAATAAGAAGCCTGCACCCATCATATCTAGTGTAATTTTTTTTTCTTTTATTTATTTAAAATCATTGAACTTGTTTATTTAGGTTTAGGTACATTTATGACTAAATTTATATATTGAATTAATATTTTTAATTTTTATTTCTTTACTACAGTACTGAGTAGTTGATTGATTGAATTATTAATTTCAGGCCACAAAAAATAAATCTGTAATGGATGATGTTGAAAAGAGGAAAAAAGAAGAAGAAGCCAGACTTAAAAGACTGAAGGAAGAGGAGGTTTTGCGCAAAAAGCAAGAGATGCTTAAAATCAAGCAAGAAGAATTGAAGAAGTAAGAATACTTTTTCTCTTCTAATAAATAGAACATAATCACAATTCTCTTAAGTATAACACAATTGAAAACCTTTAAGCTGTCCATCATACATTCTATCTGAAATAATCACTTTTTAGTGAAGTATTCAAATTTTATCATTTATATATGTCATTTATAGTGATGTGTAGGTAATTATTATTTGATTATGTGTGGTGTTCTACCCAATGCAAGCTGCCAAAATTGGGCCTGTGGTCGTGAAGGTTTGTCTACTTCTTGACATGAACTAGAAGGATACTACTGTCCTTAATGTTAAGATAAAATTTAGTGTAATATTTGACATTTTGTGTTAGTAAATTCATCTTATTTTTAATTTTAGTGAACTAGTAAATTTTAAGTTTTATAATTGTTGTTTTAGACGACATGAAGAAAAAATGCTTAAGGCAGCAGCGATGCGTGAAGCCGCTGAAAAAGAAAAGACTGAATGTATTTTAAAGCAAGAAAGAGACCGAGAAGAAAGGGAAAAAATGGCTAGAGCCGAAATTGAGCGTAAGAAGATTGAAGAGGCCCAAAAAAAGAAAATGGCTTACCAGACAAAGGCAGCAGAAGTTGAAAACAGGAGGCTTAGGGAAGAAGCTGCTAGAGCTGCTAAGTTAAAAGAAATGGTATTGTATAATTATGTTATTCCCAATCATATGCAAACTAAAAAATATATAGATGGAATTATTGTATAATAGAAACACAGGAGAATGAAGACCTGAAACTCAGGTCGAAACGTCGGCATAAAATTAATAAATATGGTTTTGTTTATTTATGTTGTTCTTTGCTGACCGCACCCCCCGACAAACTTCTCCAATTATAATAGAAACAGTTTGCTTGGTTCCGTCAATATAGACTTATGTTATTGCTTTTAATAAAATAATAACTAGAGAGAAACATCTGTTCAAACTAAACTCCTGTAAAGTTTAAGGAATGTTTTATGTCTTACCTCTGAGGTACAGAAATAGAAAATAAGTGTAATCGGAAAATTGTGATACAAAAGTTGTTTTTGGAAATCATTTTCTAACAAGTCATTTTTATGGTAGGAGGAGGAACAACGACAACATGAGGAGCTGAGGCAAAAGCAGTTAGAGGAGAATGAAAGAATTATGAAAATGAGACAAGAAGATCAACGGTAATTTTACTATTGTGATATTAGAATAGGATATTTAATTGTAATTTTTATTTTTAAACTATCTTTCATAATTTTCAACAGGCTAGTTTAGAAATAATGGTTTACTTTTGATGCTTTTCTCTTTAACTACTTGTAAAAATAGAAAGGAAATTCCTAAACCTGTTATAACTAACTATAATATATTTTGGTATTTCTTATCTCCAGAATTGTTATTTTCATTATTTTATTTATTTATTTTTTTCAGAGCTAAAGAAGTTTCAAAACAAAAACTGTTATACCAAAAGGAAATTCAGAAGAAAATCAAGGTGATATTTAATTATTAATTATTATACATTGTATGTATCATTATAATTATGAGATCTGAGTTTTAACTTCCTGTTAAGACTTAGGTTATAACGTACCTTTGATAATCAAGTTAATGCACCATCTTTGATCTCTGGGGAACATCTTTATATCTTTTTGTGCTGAAAAATTTAGAGACTTATCATTTCTTAGAAGATGCAGTTTGTTTTTAATATGATGGGATGTTAGTCTAAAGAGTATAGAACAGTAGTTCACAACTGTGACACAAAAAAATTTAGGAATAGGTAAACTCAACACAGTTTTGAACCTTTCCGTCTCGGTTTTCTTAAATTTTTCATAAGTTTTATGCAGGTTTCCTAGCCTTTTTTAGCTTTTGCTGGGAATATGCCATTTGACCCTCTATTTATATCAAATGGCAATGGAGGGGTTCTGCCATTTACCTTCCTCTACCAAAAGGATTTCGCCCATTTTACAAAATTTGAATTTTTTAAAAATATAATATGGGTAAAATTGGAGATTGGAATTCATAATCAATACCCACAAAAAAACATACATCTGCATAATTTAATTTTTTAATATTATTTTCTAAAGGTTGTAATTATTTTATTAATTATCAATAAAATTAGAATTTTATTTATATATATAATTGACCGAACAGATATATAATTTTGAATCATGAAGAAGATGGTCTGGGTAACTTCTTTTCAAAAAGTCGTCAAAGCTATCAACTTGAACAGCCCTAATGAAGTAAATGTAGAGCGAAACGTTAACAAATATTTTTGTTTCTCTTTTGACCGCAAACCCTGACCATCTTCATTATTTTTAATATAATTAATGAATTAACAAATTTTTATAAGTTCTCTAAGACTTTTCTCTGGTTGGTTGGAATAATAGTTAAATTGAATAGTAAATTATTATAATCATAATAATCAATTTGTTATATCATAATATAATAATTTATTAATTTGTTTTTGTTTTTAGGCCAATATGCTTCCTTTAAAAGATAAGGATAATTACAGCATAACGGGAGACTTAATGGCTGATGAAGATTCAGAAGATATGGATGAAGAAAATTCTAAAAAGGAAATTCCCACTTGGGCTAAAAGTAAGTTAGATGTGTTTGTTACTTTACTGTGTTTCAAAACATTTGATGGATCTGTTTTGTAAGGTAATAACCTATATTGAAAATAGCCTTGGTTATAATGGCCGGGCCTCTTTCGCTACCAACTGCTATGTAGTTTCCTACCTACCTTACCTTTCCTCCCTATTATATTATATTTTTATTTCCTATTGCTTAGAGAATCACACATTTTATTTACAAAAAACTTCTCATTACTTCATTTTATTCAAATAATCTTGCATTTCCATCTTTTTAATATGTCATGAGTTCATTTATACACAATATTTGCCACTGTGTCATGATCATTTTATCATGATATTTTTGTAACTATTTACCATTATGGCTATATAAGAAGATGTTCAGATTTCAAAAACTCATTATTATCAAATAAGGGTTAAAGTAGTCTCAAATTCAACTCTTCTCATAATAATTTTATTATGAGAAATATATAATAATTTTGGGTTAGACGACATTCTATTTTTTACCGAATTGTGTAGGGATTTTCACTCCTAAAAAATATCAATGGTTATTTCATTACAATTCTAACATAAAGTAGGCTGATTATGTAATCCTACTTATAAATTTGTTTTACTTTTTGTCAGAATGATAATATAATAACAATAAGTCTTTATTTATATGTGAATACAAACATAAATCATTCTTAGGGAAAAAAAGTACAGAAAAATGAATATATACGTTAAACATATTCACATATAGACCTTCCCATTTGGTAGATGGAGTCTTTTTAGTGGAGACTTACCGATCCTTAAAACCCCGGAGTTGCTTGCATTTAGTTTTCCACAATTCTCTATCCCGAGTGTGCCTCATCCATAATGAACTGGCACACTGTTTTGTTATTTCGTCGGCCCAGTGCTTGTGTTGTCGCTCCCTTCATCTCTTCTTGTCCAGGGGATCCACTCTGCGGCTTGCCTCGCCCACCTGTCTTCGGATTTCCTCATGAGATGGCCTGCTCAGGTCCACTTCATTTTATATTGTAGCTTATGGTGTCGGTAACCATGGTTTCTTTTCTTAATTGAACTAAGCTAACTTAATCCTTTAGAGAGACTCCAAGCATGATTCATTCCAACAGTCGTTAATCTTCCTTTCTACATTCTTAGTCAGAGGCCATGTTTGGCATCCATAAGTAAGTGCTGGGATAATACAGCTGTTGAATACAATTGTACCTTATATCTTGATGGCTTTTAAAAATATATCTGAGACTCCTAAATTTCCTCCATGCTTTACCTATTCTTGATTGAATTTCCTCGGCATCCCTATTCACAAATGAAATTATTTGCCCAAGATATATTACTTCATCGGAAATCTTCATGCCACTGGTCGTTGGTCATTACGACAGTTTTTTGAGGGTTCAATATCAATCCATGTAGAGAAATTTTTTCTTTTAACTGATTGATCATTATCTCTAGTTCTTCCTCTGAGCTTGTTATCAAAACCACGTCATCTGCAAATGTTAATGTGTTCAGCTTTATTCCATTTAGTGAGATCCCCGTCTTCCCAGTCTAAGGATTCGAAGATTTGTTCTAGTCTAATTAGTTCATGCTATTAAATATTTGGTGATAAGGAATCTCCCTCCCTGAACTCTTTTCTTATGGGGAATATTTTTCCTCTTCTTTCCATCTATAGGTATTGTTGCGGCCAACATATGGTCCACGGATCGATGGTTGGAACATGTGATTTTATTAAGTCAAAAACAAAACAACTACTTTCTATTGTTTTTAATATTTAAAATGGACAGACAACTTCTTAACCTCTCACTGCATACACATATCGTCTCCTTTATTTACTCACTACGCACTCGTAGTTAACCAGCATTCTGGCCATCTTCGCCAGCTAAATCATCTTAGCCACGGCAGGCGGACTTCTTCGACTCTTCCTCCAAGAGGACAAGGCAGGCAGACGTACGTTCCTTTTGTCGATCTACTTCCACGGGAATATCCACTCAGAACAACCACGACCGGGGCCCCACCAATCACTCGTGAAATAAGACTTTTTTTTCTTTTGTTCAATTAATTTAATTTTATAATAATTATTAAGCTTTCTTTTTTTTTTCTAGTTGTATATTTTATGTTTCTTCTTCTTATTATGTTAACTTATTTAAAAATAAAAAAATTCGTCTATTCTTTTCTTTTCACGGTTGGGCTAATAAAGGTTCCTTTTGAACCCCTACCCACCGTAACATTTTGGTCCTCCGGGCCGGAATTGAACCAGCGACCTTTGGATTTTTTTTTCTAGTTGTATATTTTGTGTTTCTTCTTATTATGTTTACTTATTTAAAAATACAAAAATAACAAAATTCGACTATTCTTTTCTTTTCACGGTTGGGCTAGTAAAGGTTCCTTTTGAACCCCTACCTGCCGTAACATTTTGGTCCCATCTGGGCTGGATATTTTTCTTATTTATTTTTTTTCTTATGGTCCTCCGGTTGTCGAATTTTGTTATTGTACATCTTATTTCATCTTCTTTTAAAGTTATTTTTTATAGAAAATAAATATTTTGTAAGGTACTCCATTCCGCCATTAATTAATTTCGTTTTTCTCATCCTCTCTCTTCACTTATTCTCTTCCAGTTTCCTTTTCATTCATATCATTCACTTCAAAACTAAAAATGGACATACCCGGGGATATCAAAATTCAATTTGAAAAACTTAAAGAGAAATTAAATTTCTATTTATCCCAGATTAAAAAATGTACTTCTCAAGGGCGAGGTATTGCAAAAGACCCTGAAAAATTATTCTTATTTAAAGGTATGTACTTAGAACTGACACCTTGTTACACTTCCTTCTGTGAGGCCTACGATGCCCTTAAAGAACTTTGCTACCACTCAAATGTTTCATACCTTTTTCCAACTAAAGATCTTTCCCTCTTTAAATCCATGCAGGCATATTATTATGAAGGTCTTGCCATCTATGAATATTACATGAAACCCACTCCTATGGGTCCTCTTGCCTCTGCAGCCTTAAAGACTCATATCAATTATCTTCACTCGGTATCACAAGTCAATCTTTCCTCGCCAATGACAGCCAAGACCCATACTGGTCCTCATTCTGTCAATAATAACATAATTACAAAGTGTCCAAGCTTTAAGAGAGTCCTCAATAACCATCGTTATAATTTAGGTACAGTTGAAGGAACACTTCAGCCAACCTGTAATTCAAAAGATCTTCCTCAAAACTCTGGAGTCCCAGGCACACCCTGCGTTTCCAGAGTCCAAATTTATAAATTCCTTAGTGGTACAACACAAAAAACATTCTGTCCGTTCAGCTGTGCCAGAGCCACTTATTGACATTTCGTTGGAAGTTACCTCCAAACAAACTCACTCACAACAGTTACCCTCTTCTTTGGGGTCTCCTAGCAGTCCTCATGGTCCTACTGGGCTCCAAGAGCCTGAATCACTAAGGTCAGATCGTTCCGCTACATCTGATCCTAATAAATCTAATGGCATTTCGTTAGAAAATATTTTTGTCCTAGACAAAACTCCAGGATCAAAACGCCCAGCTGCGTCAGATTCTAGTCATGCTAGGGACATTTTGCTGGTAAATAATTTTCCTCCATTTCACTCACAATTGCGGTGCACCTCCAAGAGGTCCCCAATTGGTGGTCAACCTGAACCTACCCGCCTGCCTAAGCCTGAAATCCCAAGATCTAAAGTGCCTACTCCACTAAACAGTAATAAAATCAATGACATTTCGTTCAATGTTACCTTTATGCAAAATCACTCACAGCACTTACCCTCTTCTTTGAGGTCTCCAGGCAGTTCTCTTGGTCCCTTTGAGCTCCATGAGCTTGATCCCTTGAGATCAGATCGTTCAGCTTCATCTGATCTTAATAAATGTAACCACATTTGGTTAGAAGTTACATTTCTCCGAAATGGTTCTTTATGCCTCAACCCCAAGAGGTCCCTACTCAGTGATCAAAAACTTCTCATTAGTGTTTCTGAATTCGAAACTCATAGACCTAGATGCCCAGCTGCATCAGATCCTCACCATACCAACGAAATTGCGTCAGGACTTCATCATCCACAAGATGATGCACTGCCGCACCTTACCTCCAAAAGGTACTCAATGAATTACCACCTTCTTCCTGTTCGCTACGCAACTCTCGAAGAGGCCCTGCAGCTGAAAAGGAAACTCATATATTTCCTTCGGTTAAGTGGTGAACACATTGCTTATCAGCCATTGCAACCACCCAACTCGGTCATCATAACCAGGGGAACGTAGGAAGCCGATAATTTTCTCAAGTGGTTATGCGAAGGTTCCAATGTTCATCGAAATAAAGTTCTCCATAATATTCTTGTGTATCCCTTCAAAAGGTCTATTTATTTTCTTTCATCATATTTTCGTCTCAGATGCCCCACAACAAAATTACTTTGCATACGCACCGTACATCTCATAAAATTAATCTGTCTTATTTTCTTTACTGTCGTCATTCTAACTACTTGAGTCAAACTTCAGTTGTTCACATATCCTCTTCATACCTTCTCTTACCCTTGGCACTTCCATGATTTGAGTGGTTTTCTCTGGGCTGCATTACCTTATTTCTCTGATACTAGATAAATTAAAAATTTTAAGCAGGCGGAATGGTGTGCTCTTCTATTACACTGCTTGTTCAAATTCTGATACAGTCATAACCCTCCTCAACCTGAGGCAAGCTCACTTTTTACAAACATTCAAACCATTCTCAACTCTCGACCTCAATAGTGTTAAGCTTTCTTTTTTTTTCTAGTTGTATATTTTGTGTTCCTTTTTATTATGTTTACTTATTTAAAAATAACAAAATTCGGCTATTCTTTTCTTTTCACAGTTGGGCTAGTAAAGGTTCCTTTTGAACCCCTACCCGCCCTAACAGGTATCCTTTATTGTCTATGTAAATGTTTTCTATTATTTTTATTCACCCTTTATCCACTCCTCTGCATTCCAATGCGGTTCCCATATTGTTGTGATATATGCTGTCAAATTTTTTTTTTTAAATCAATGAATCCCAGATAAAGTTTTAAGTTATATTTGTTCACTTTTTCATCAGGTTAATTGTGAACAAATGATCAATCACCGACATGCTTTTTCTAAACCCTGCTTGATCTTTTGATAGGGTTTTGTCTATTGCTTTTGATATTCTGGTGCTTATTATTTTTGAGAAGAGGTTACATAAGGTGGAGCCAATTGAAATGGTGCGGTAGTTGTTGATATTTTTTTTATCACCCTTCTTATGGATCAGAATTATTTTTGAAGTTTTACATTCAGTGAGTATTTCTTTTTCCTGAATGATTTTGTTGAAAACAAGACATAGTAATGTATATAAATCGTCTCCTCCAGATTTCAAAACTTCATTTGTTATTCTGTCTTCTCCTGGACATTTATTATTTTTTAAACTTTCTATAGCAGCTTCTACTTCGGTTGTCATAATCACTGGTACAAAATAATTTATTTCATCGTTGGTTGCTTTTGTTTTGGTGAGATATTTCTCGGAGGAGATCAGAATGATAGTATTTTATCTACAACACCTATTTTTATGATATTTATTTTACATTATAATAATTTATTCAATTAGGTAAAATGATAGTAAGTATGAAAAAATTGCCGGATTGTTCTAATATTAATTTTTTTTTTAATTTACAGAAGAAGAAAGATTATTACCTAGTAAAATACAGGTATACTATCCTATGAATTTGGTAATGGACTTTTTCTGTTGCCCTTCATCCAGTCCAGATTTAACTGATATTTTTGGTAATTATTTCATTATTTTATTTCGATTTATCTAATGTAAGATTGGGTAGATAACCTATTCAAGAATCATTATCAGTTTTATTTAAATGATGAAATCATAATATGTCACGATATTTTATTTAAAAAATAAAATTAAAGTTAACACTTCATTCTAGAGACATCTTGAAAAAATTCTAGAAGTCATAAAAAATGAAATGTGTATTTTAAATAAACAATGGTTGAGGCAAGATATCTATAGAATGATCCGTTGATTTTTTTTATTTAATTTTTTTAAATGTACAAATCATGTTCGTTTATTCTCAGTTACATTATATTACAGATTTGATTTGTTCCTTTATGCCTAAAATGTTGAAAATGAGGATAAATTTTCAATTGTCAGGATAAAATTTTTTTTTCACTTTTTGCATGAAATTAAGCATTCCTTTTGCAGTAAGGATGCAAAAATATTACTATTATGTGCGGAAGTGTTCTAAGTTTTATTATTAAATATGGTAGCAAACTTTATTCTATAATTGTAAAAAAAAATTCTTTTATTTTGTAACGATTGTTTGGTAAAGTTGATAAATATCAATACAGTGAAACCTTAATTAGACAAATGGACCATGTATACAAGCCTCCTTAAAACAAAGTGCTCAGAAAAAAATTTTCACTACAATAATCCCTTTATAGTGAAATTGACCTCTATATAATGTATTGTATGCTTATCCATCTCAGTAAAAATAATGGACACATTGACATGAATCTTTATGAATTTTTTTTAATATTCTGTATTTATCCATTGTTTAGTACTGCCAACAATGAGAACTGGTTATTTATTTTAAATTTTAAAAAATTGAGGTTCTTTAAAGGAAGATTTTTTAACCTTATGAGCTCTGAATAGTCTTGGCCGAAATGGTCCATAGGGATGGAGCTCGGCTAGTGCTGACACCGCCGGAATACTTTTTATATATGCTATACTGAAGTGACTATTCAAGGCACAAACAGTAATAAATTATAGTAATTCTTTTGCAGAAGGTTAAATAATTAAAGAGTTTTATTTTTTAGTATTAAAATGATTTAAATTCCTTTTATGATGAGTATTAAAATGATAGAAAATTTCTTTCAATTAGCTGAAATAGTAAATCTTCAGATTTTTTTTTTTCTCCTCTTGCCATGCTGGATATTTTCGTAAAAAGTCTTTCATTAGCGCTAAATGAAATTCAATAAAGTTTTGTTTGGTATCAGCACAATCTTGATGTAAAATATATGCATTTTATACCACTAAATCTAACTAACAAGTTTTTATATCATTTTCCTTACCGAATTAAGGAAGAGAGTGACGTAAAATGGGATTTCTGTTTTGGAAATTCTCGGAGATTTTTATGACTAATGGTGCCCAATTGCTACCTAAGGAAGGAAAATTACTAATAATAAGTACTCCTGTATTAATTCTACACGAAAGTGACTGGATAATGATCGAAAAAATCTACAAACGCATATATGCATGCACCTTTAGTCCACGCCGATGACTTAGAGAAAACATATATGTGCCATTACTCCACACAGATGACTTTTACCTAACGCATATATGCGTCCATAGATCTCAAAATGTTAAACATTCGTTATTTATGCCATTTCAAACTATTTCAATGAGGATAAAACCTATCTGATATTAAAGAACATTCAATTGTACATTGATATACTGAGTTTATCAAAATTGTTAGAGCCATTCAGATAACCAAGAAGAAAAAACGATTGTATAAGTTTGGTTCGATTTTATTGAAAATATTGCTTTCACACCCCCAAGTATACACCTGCCATAAATATGTAACATTACTTTCACACTACTTTTCGTTTTTTAGCTAGGCTGGCCACACACTCCATTTTGAGAGACTTGATTGCTTGGACTCAGGAAACTTTAAAACGTGTATTTCCTTCAAAAATTAGAATTTGGAATTTCTCTTAATCGCAATAATTCCTCATTACTATATACTTCATATTTAGATAAGTGAAAGAAAGTAAACAGAATCCCACATTAGCAAATGAAAATCCAATTCTAAATGTATAATCAGAACGCCTGAAACCTAATAAATATTCTCTATACTGTAGATAACTCCAAACATTACAATAAATTGAGATGCACTTGCATGATCATAAGTACTACTGTAAATTTGAAAATAGAATCAAAAAATGATACTTATACTACAGAATTCTGTTAAACTATATAATAATTAAATCGTAATGCTTAATAATAAAATGTCGTATTAATCACTGTGAAAATCCAATGAATGGTGATTACATTGTTTAAATGCACACACACACACACACACACACACCTCCCTTAAAAAAAAATACTATAATATTAACAAGCATTTAAAATTACATAAACAACTATGTTATTTTTCCTTAATTTTATATCTAGTCGAAATTATCACTTAATATTATTATATAGTGATTATCTAATCAATGTTGGATGAAAGTACTCAAATTATTTGTAAAGTCATTGAATTTAACATAATTCTATCAAAAGTCCTCTATTGGGTTACAGTAGATTTGGAAAAGGTTGTATTTGAAATGGTAAAGATTTCAATTTAAATGAGAAAAGTTACGTTTGATGTGGAAAAGATTACATTTGAAATGCAAAAGGTTTCAATTAAGTTTAAAATGCTCAATCCCTCCATATAACGAATTATTCAAAAACTCGTTCATATTCCTTTTATAGAGGTTCTTCTGTAATACAATTTTTTCTATTTCTGGATGAAATGGTTATGGAATGACCACTACATGTCTGATCTGAAATTTATTATATAGTTGTTCAATTTTAGACCTACTGAGTGGTTTTTACTTTTTATTTCAGGTAAAATGACGATGAAGAGGATCCGATCATCCAGTGCTGTTTGGCTTGATTCGCCACCATTGAAAGTATTTCAATCAGTTAACAATTGATGGATTCATGTCATCACTTAATGTTTTTATAATATAGAAGTTTTTATGATGTGAAGTTTTTATCCTGAAATATGTGAAGTGATAAAAACATTTTGTTGAATTATTTATTGTCAATTTTTATGTTTTATTTTAATTAAACTCTTATATTCTATATTGTATATATGTTACATTTATAATCTTTAATATTAATAAATAATAATAATAATTAATTTTAGTTTAAGATACAGTAACTTCATTATAAATCTTGCTTATGATTTATTTCACCTCTTTTCTGGTTTACTCTGTCATGACACGAGCAAGTAAAGAGCAAAACGGATATTTGGGCAGAATGAATGTGAGGTTTTAGGTATTCTAAAATATGAGATATATTTATGAGGAAGCATTGGCATGATTAACAAACATAAGTCATTTTAAAAAATAAAATTAACTGAGATGTGAGTAATTGAGTGGGCTGAATGTAATTACAGAAGTTATAAATATAAGCAAACATTCGGAATTAACTGTACTAAAAATATATATATGCACATCATCAAAAATTCAAAAGAAAATATTCTGATGAAAGAAAATGTAATAAATTGTAAAGAGTATTATACTTTTCTTGACCACCACCTGGACTATCTTCCAAAATGAAAATATAATAAAATAAGCAAAGTATAAGCTGTTCATTCATTTTACTTTAATGGTGTAAAAAAAAATTTACTGGTCATCAATGTCATTTATTTATATTTTTATTTCTTTTATTGATTTATTTTTCTATCTTCCCTTATTTATTTTAATAAAACTTTTCTACCAATGGTCTAGTATTTATTTGGTATTATATTTCTGATAGTCTATTATGTGACTTAGACAATTTAATGATGTTCTATTATTATTACTGAGGGTTGTTGATAAATTTTCTTTTAATCCAAAACTTTTAAGATGTGATGTGAAATATGAGCATTCCTGAAAAAAATGGCTGAATTCCTTTTTTAATCATTTTGAGCATATTAGTTGGGCTTTCATCCCACGCAGATTCCCATCCATATTATATTTCTTTTAAGGGGTTAGCATACTTCTGATGGGGTTAGATTTGCTTTAACCCATCCAGGGAGTGGGAGTGCTTCTCTTGTAGCTTGATTGGCAATTTCATTTCCCAGAATTACCACATGCTTGGGACCCAGAAAAATTTAACTGAGCCATCCAGGTTTTGTGTTGAGAGTTTGAATGGACGTAAGAAATTTGTTGGTGTTCCGAATAAATTTTAGCCTTCTAACAATTCTGTAATTGAGTTCAGCAGTGTATATGTTACACAGTTAAAGAATTTTTCAAAATAAAAATCATTTACGAAATATGATATTAGTTAATGTTCTGATTTAGGTTTGTGTTTGTAGATCATGAAGATTTCCAACTTGTTTTGGAGAAGATAAGAAAAGAGGGCTTTATATTCAAATGGTTAGATATTATTTTTGGAGAGAGGTTGGGTTGTTTTCAGATGTTGGTGGGCTATTTGTATTTCATATTAGTTCATTGTTATCATTTTGAGGAAAGAGATAGCCCAAGAGATTCTCTCTGATAATAGGAAGCCTGAATGTTGTTTTTGTGGAAAATATATTTGTAAGTCCTGTGTTCTGTTGCTGGGTATAATTTTGATGTGTAGGTTATAGTCAATTCTAATCCTCTAAATGAAAGAGGTGATAGCCTGGCTACAGAAAATAGACTAGAAATGGGACTTGTTTGAAATGCTTCTGTCCTGATGTGGATTCTAGAATGATGGATTGTAAAGCCCTTGGGACTGGGCTCTTGTCAAGTATAAAAGAGGGTAGTCCACTTCTGAAAGTATTATGATCTCATAGTCTAAAATAGACTAATCTTTGGGCTATTTCTTTCCGAAGAAATACAGTTGCCATTAGGCAATAATTTTTAAGTTTTAGTATAGTTCGTTTTAAGCGTGAAGATTTGATGTTACCTGGTTAGTCTTCTATTGAATGTTAGGCCTAAAAATATAATATAGTTTTCCTTGGAATAGATCTAGTGAACGAGGATTATTTGGTTTATACTGAAGTTGAGGCTTTTTATCTCTCCCATCAAGATTTGAATGTCAACAGCATTTCATTAATTTTTATTGTGTTTCTGGACAAAATGTCGCCAGATAACTAGTGAATAGAAGTGGTTTAATCCTCCTATTCGAATCAAGTCCAAATTCATTTACAACTAGAGAAGAGAGAGACTAAGCATCTATCTGTGATCTATTTTGTGACAGAATTTTCACATTCAATTGGTATATTTGTAAGAAATTGTTTGATGAATGAAAACATTTATCCTCGGATTCCAATATCTGACAACTTATGCAGTATACTCATGTAATTCATGGTGTCAAACACTTTCACCATGTCAAAGAAGACCTATCATTTTTTGATCATTACTAAATGCATACTAGGCTTCTGCCTACAATGTTTCAAGTGGTCTTCTGGGGATGGGCCTTTTCGAATTAGTAATTGAAATGGTTTTATGAGGTTATTATTTTCTATAATCAACATTAATCTTTTATGGACCGTTTTCTTCATTATTTTTGCACTAAAGGTATAAAACTTTATTTGCCTTTGAACCTTTAATTTTGAAAAAGCATTCAATATTGTCACTTTAGTACAATCTATGATTCATTTCTCAGCCTATTAAAAAATAAACCTTAAATTAATATTTATTTAAACTATTTATTAAGTGGGGAATCAGTGGCTCCTTTGTTGAAAGCATTTTTACTTTGGTTATTAAGTAAACATTTTTAGTAAGGTTGAAGGCTAACAGAACTGTTGGTTTGCCAAAAAATAATATCAATTGTTAAATATAACTAAAAACCAAAAAGGCAAATTTGAGGCCCTAGAACTTTTTTCTTTCAACTCAAGCAATGTGCTTATTAGGCGTACTTTTTAGGACTATGTTAAATGACTACCAGAACTCGAAGAATTTCAGCTTTCCATCCCTTGACTGTTAGGATATTTTCCATCAAACTCTTCTAAAAATATCCAACAATTATGCTGAATACGCCTGTTCCAATGACAATTTCAACTGTTGAAAATTCTACAGAACAATTCGAAGTACGGGTTTTCCCACCCAAAACCCAAAACTGCGCATCTTGGCAGTCAAAAGTGGTTGTTAGAACATACCTAATTATCAAACTGTTAAATGTAATAGCAAAAAAGTTATAGCACCATAAAACTTAGAGTTTGCTGTTGCGTATCTTGGAATGGTATTTTTCGTATCCTAAACAGAAATATTTCTTGAAATAATTCAGAACTCTAGATCCTTTAAGGTGGATCCACATGTTGGCCGCTCACCATGGTTCGGAGGCTCGTACAAATGCTCGGCAAACAAAGTGCGGACCATCCACATGTCAGTGTTATTCAGAGAGGCAAACATGGAGGACGTTGAAGTGATTTCAGCAATTGCCCTGGGATTATATTATTTTTATTACAAAAGAAAACGTAAAATACGACAAAGAAGATGGTGGATGACAACAATTCACAAAAATCGGACTAGATGAGCTTAAAATTAAATAAAAATTAATTAAATTCATCTTTTATTTTAACTTTCATAATTGTGCTGTTGTATATATAATCTTGTAAAAAATGTATACAATGGAAGATTAGATTGTAAAGATATACTAATACATTTATTCTTCTTCCTGTATAAAGAATTAACCTATTGGGTGTTGTGTTATTGAAGTTAACGTATTGTATTAACTATTTCAGCCTGTGGGACTGAAAGTGGTGCAAGTCATTTTTTATTTATTGTAAGAATTTCAATTGTTTATAAATGTTATTAAACGATGTATTTAGTTAAGAAATATGTTATTTTAGAGCATATTGTGTACTTGAACAACATATGAAAAGTGACAGCTCTCAGTTGCAACTAGACTAAGAACATTGGTGGAAACGCTACACGAGCGCCCTCACGAACCCCTTTGATCTGTGTCCAAAAAACCGACTCTCGACGGCTCGGCAACGAGCCTAGGCCAACCAAGCCAAGACACATGCTCGCGTATGTCTGAGTTCGCCATGGCTCGGCCAACATGTAGAGGCCCCTTTAGAGGGCTATCAGAACTCGTTTCAATTTTCACCTCTGTATAGTTGGACTATTTTCGGTCAGAATTTGTTGGTCAAATGTTTTTGTCGGTAGTTGGAAGTTGTGTTGCCACTTCTTTTTAATCACCGAAACCTTTGAAACCTCGTCCTAGAAAATTTCAATAATAATGAAACGGATTTAAATTACCTCCCACCCTCCTCCTATGTATGACCTTTGGTTCAATGCTAAAGTTTAATATTTTCGAGTAAACTACGACAAAATGTAAGAAAATTCAACAAAAAAAAATTTAAATCACGGTATACTAGTAATTTTTGCTAATTTCATTTTTAATTTTTACTCTGTGGCACTTAGCTACGGCAAATTCCAAAACCTACTGCGTCTATGCAAAATAAATGTCGCTTTTTCAAATAAAGAAAAGTCTTTTATTTTAGCAACACGTGGATTGCTCTATGGTTAAAAGAGCTTCGTTTACTTACATGAGGAGACACAAAGCATATATATTATGACAAAGGTAAAGACATACAGGTATACATTCATTGATTAATTCTATAATCCCTTATGTTCCGTTATCCATGTCTGTCTCTTTTGCATGCTCTTTAATTCCGAACTTGGTTTTCACATTTCCTTTTTAGGATTCGCCTCCAGGCCTATATCAGCCCTCCCCGCCTTGGCTGGCTCAGAGGGTGTGTTTTAGCCATCTTCATTTTCAAAATCTTATCAGCTCCTCCTTCCCAACTCACCGTACTTTCAAAGTAGCAGAATTTGTTGAACATTTCTAAAAACAAATTCTGATACTTTAAAGTAAAGTGAATCGGGTTGGAGGAGCCGAGTACTATTAGACATCTGTACATTTAATAGTTCCTGAGATATAGTTTTTCATAAACCAAGAGTGTTGTTCAAACAACTATAAATCAACATTTTGTTAATTTATTTTGGCAAATATCATGAAGACTATTACTCCTTCGAAAATACTTATGATAATCTACACTTATACCCCCTTTTTACTGAAGGGGTAAGTAAGCCCGGAAGGTAGTAAGCCGCCGGGTCTTAAGAGAGGTTAAAAGGAAGAGGAAGGGGGAAGAAATACAGAGAAGGCAGAAAAATAAAAGACAATATACATTTCCAAAAAATAGTACTAAAATGTACTGATCCACAATGTACATTGTTATTCTCTGCCTCCTAAGGAAGTGTTTCTCGTGAAGCGAGATTTCGCACTGAAGTTTTTTTTCCTTTCATAGCCCCTATACAAAATAATTTTTTTTATTAATATAAACACAGACAAAAATATATAAATACAGTGATGCTTTAAATCCTTTTCTGTAGTGGGTCTACATTTTAAGGAGTCTAGGAAATATTTTAAGTTTTGCGGTGCGGATTGCATATGTTTAAAATGTGTTGGGTCACGCATTTCTTATGAAGTTGAACTTAACCTAAGATGGGTCCTTTACACGGTGTGTTACCAACGTACTGAAGGGGGCGCTGGAGCACTAAAGTCTTCTGGTTTTGTCATAGTTGTCTCTGGGCTATTAAATGCCATCGAGTGTAAGCTAAAATAGAATGATCCTGTGGATCAGCACATTCTATTGGAATCTTTATTAACCCTCTGCACGGAATACCGGTCTGCGGGACCGGCATAGTATCAAAATTAGGCTCTAGAGCAAGAAGCATACTTCTTTCTACGCTCATCATATATGACAGTCTCAGTTAACTCCTGACTCTAGTAGTGGCTGCGCCAGCCCTTGTGTCCTCACGCCTCTATCCCACCTATTCCCGCTTTTCCGAAGTCTACTGGGTCTCTTGGACCGGTCTTCCTTCTAAGGTAAGTTTCTTCCCGGTCTGGTACACCGTTATTCCTGTTTTTGAGCATCTTTTTCCCGGTCTGTAAGACTCGTGTTCCCCTAATTGTGGTACGCCCTCATAGACCGGTATTCCTTTTTTTGTATATTATGGCATTATTTTTAATTTATTTCATTAACTAATCCTTATAATCTTCAGAGGTCATAGTTATGAGTGGTGCACCGTAGACAGGTGAATTATAGACTTGGGATTAGCTGCTGATTCTGAAGAAGAATCGGATGTTGAACTGGACTCTGAAGATTCCTATGTCTCAAGTGAAGATGAAGAAGAAAGGTCAGAACATTCCTCTCAAAGCGAAATCTCGTGTGATGAGGAAAGGAACGAACCTACAAATTCACCAACAGGTAATCGTAAAACCAAAATATGGCCACTGGATATTTTCTATTATTACTTGATTTCTTTGAGTTGCAGTAATGCTTACGTCTTATATAACAAATATTCTGCATCAAGAAATATAAGAAGATTCGAATTTATATCGGAACTTGGATTGTCACCAACAAAAAACCATCTTTGCCGACGTTTGAAAATTGTGAATTTACCTGATACTCTCAAAATAAATATAAAAAATTGTTTAATATCCATTGATCCTGGAGTGGTCCAGGAGATAGATCCTAGAACGTCACAGAAACCAGCCCGAACCGACCGTCTAGAGAAGCCAAAAATCTGCCGGTACTGTCCATACCAAAAGGAGAGGAAAACAAACTACAAATGTGTTCAGTGTAATACCCCTAATTGTCTAGAATGCTCCATGAAAATATGTAATGAATGTGTTTCCAAATTGTAATTAGGAAAATGTTTCGTATATCTATCGATTATAAAAATTTTCTAATATAAAAATCTAATTCTAAAAAATAGGTAATTTTTTAAATGTTCCCCAATTTTACTTTATATTATTTGAATTTTTTATGATACAAGCTCTATTTGCCAATTTTTATCTTTATTGTATAAAACAATAATATTTTTGTCAAAGAATTGCTTTAATAAAATATATGAGGCATAAAATCTTCCTTTAGTCAAACCTTTTCATTAAAACTGATTTTAAAGCTTTTAAATAGAATAAATTGCTCTCCCGGTCTGAGAGGCCGGTTCCTTTTAACTGATGTGTATGAGATGTTCCATGTAGAGGGTTAATTTAAATGATACATTTAAATATATTATTACAATGTCTTATATAGTTTTTACATGTTAGAATTATGATATTTACAATGAATAGTAAAAATATTAATATACGGCGTTTGCTTGTCGCCAGTAGTAGTTCCCGTGTTAGCTGGTAGTAACTGGTTTAGGCGGTTTTTGTACTTACGCCATAGACCAGAAGGTACCAGTATCGCTACAAAACGTTTTATACTAAAAGAATTTGCTTAAGAAAGTGTAACAGCGTTTTCAGGGATTCGTGATCCCCCCCTGTATTAATATTTTTCAGTGAATGATCATGTAGAATGATGAATGTGGTTCTTTCATTTCGGTTTTAGCCTTGAGCTAGCTATTGTTATTGTTATGAGTCAATGAATCATTTATTTTTCGCTCTTCCTTGCCTTTCTGGAACACTAAAATCGGAAACAACTCATAATATGCATACGTTGCCAATAAACCTCTTTTCGTAACTTTTAACTAACTAGTTTCCAGACTTGGTTCGAAACTGACCTTATAATCACCTATTATTCTCATCTTCAAATCGGCCTCCGGTTCCTTCACCTCTTTTATCCACTTGTCGCCCAGAAAAGGCTCTTCTTCTTTCGGTGTTGAAATAGGGAGGGCCTAAGGCAGTTTTCCGCTCATACTTACAAGTTCTGCGGCACGAATGAGTTGTGAATAAAGTAAGTGTACCTCTATGGAAAATGTAGTAAGTCAGCAGGACGTTTTTGTAACTTTTAAAATACATTTTTATAGTTTTTCGTGGAAAACTTTTAGTTCTGAACTCAAAAGAATAAAAATAAATAAGACATCACCAATAAAATATCTTTGAAGCTATACTGCATTAGTATAACCTGTAAGCATGTTTAGTTCTCGGAATCCCTCAAGAGGGAGCCACTAAGCTTAAATTTCCAGACATCAGCAACATGGCTGACAGTATATATTTGACTCTGCAGAGATGCCTTTCTCTCCGGGGCTAAAACTATTTATTGCTTCCGTATTTAGATTAACTTGTATGAAATGTCATTTAATTCACCTAAGAAGATGGCTGATTCATCTACGTATTCAAAAGATACTATATAACGGCCCTATTGGTTAGTTGATATTTTAATTCATATTTACGTGTATGGTAAATAAATAATGTTGAAAGATCTTGATCACACTTGACATACATATAATTCGTTCGACAGTATCGACCGCATTGAATATTCTCTAGTTTGTAGTTAGTTGCAATTGTTTCTCAACTATATGTGATAAACCAAGTTTGTTTATATTGACATAACCTATGTAAGGTTTTAGATGCAATTAGCATGCTTTATAATGTTCTGTACCAGATTGTTTGATAAGGTTTTGATTTTTAATTTTTTTCAGATTAATGTCCTGATACAGTTGTCAATTTTCAAGCACTAATGGCATCAAGGTAAGTTGTGTTATTACTATGTTCTTTTAGGCATTGCCCTGTGTTCTGAACTTTTATCATGGACTGCATTTAAATTTGAGGCACTTGGTGTTAAGACATGGTATCTGACAGTTATTATGATTTGAAGTTTTTGACTTCATGAGATTATTTAGTGCTGATATCATAGTATTTTGAAAGTTTGTGTTTTTAAATGGTTAATTTTGGTAAGTTACTTTTGTTTAATGTAAAACATTGTAATCAATAAACATTTTAATATTGTGAAAGTTTTCTTTTTTTTCAGTTGCCATGTTTTATGACTAAGTGACTCATTTGATGATATATGTCTTGTGGAATATTGAATTTCACCTGTCAACATTTATAACCAATGTGCATACAAGTTATGTTTATGTTGCTCAAGACAATTTTTGCTGTTACAGTAGGCTAGATCGACTCTTTCTCCTTTTGGAATCTGGTTCTTCAGCTGTAACAAGACGAGCCGCAGCTAATCAGTTGGGAGAAGTTCAACGCCTCCATCCGCATGAGCTTCACAATTTGCTTAAAAGTGTATTAACCTATTTGAAGTCAACTTCTTGGGATACACGTATTGCTGCTGGTTGGGCTGTTGAAGCAATTTTGAAAAAAGTTCCCTTGTGGGATCCTATTGGTATCATCAATGAAGGTATGGTTATCAAATGTTTTGATGACTTTGTGATAATGCACTGTAAATTCAAACAGTCTATTGTTGGAATTCTAGATTTGTTTGTTGCCAATTGCGGATTATGTTAACTTGTTTCTATCGTTGAATTATCTCTTTATCTCATTTTTTTCCTTGTTCCAGTATAGATGTAGTAATATTTTATCAAGTCTGTTTATGCTGTGATGCATTTCTGATTCTATTGATTAATTTTTTTAAAAAGATTTTACTTTATTTGAAGATTAACTTGTTTCTTGGAAATCACATCTCTAGTATTATGGTTTTGTGAACAGTAAAATCATATTGAAATAATTTCAGCTCAACTTAATTGAAAATATTCACAATATTCATTGTTCTAATTATGTATACTTTCTGTAAACCATGACACCTTGTTCAATGTAGTTATGAAATACCAGGTATAATTAAGGTGAATTTTGCCCTCTCCTGTAATCTTCAGAAACATTTAGTATATTTTTTCCTTAAACAAAAACTTATAAAATTTATCATTTAGAACTTTTTATTATGTAGAACTTTCACCCAAGTCGATAAATATGCTATAGTTAGAGCATTTAATTTATTTATGATTACGTTAATAACCTTGTAACATGGGTTAGGGTTCAGATGTATTATGTTGGTATTAAGGTTACTGTTATATAAGTCCGGTACTTCTAGCTCTGACTTTCTTATGTTCTCCTTTATCATATCCTTTTTAATTTATATGTTTCCGGAGACTGCTAGCTCTGTAGGTGTTAAAATGTGTTAAAGATTGTTTCATTATACAATATTATTAATTCATTATAGCGTATTATACTTAGTTTTATTAGATTGTTTTAATATTAATAGAGTTTTAGGTTGTCTAATCTTTAATGTTTCATTTTAAATTGAAATGTTATATAAAATGGGTACTTTGGTACTATCCCTTCTACCATATGTTTTGTTGTGGTTTATAACCTACACTATTACTAATACTGCTTTAATCGTATTACAGTAGTGGACATAGGGATACTAAAATACCCAGCGAATCCTTTTTAGTTGAGGTCGCCTTTAATTAAACTATTTTTGCATCAATGCAGATCATTTTATGGTTCTGGGTCTATCAACAGATCATATTATTGTTAGGATTCTACATAAGTACCCATTTTGTATAAAATTTCAATTTAAAATGAAACAATAAAGATTAGATAACCTAAAACTCTTTTAAGATTAAAACAATTTAATAAAACTAAAAAAGATATTTTAGAAACTATAGAAATTCTTACAAATAAACAGTACTTTTTTAAAAAAATCAATTATGATACCTTACCAAGTTGTTGCGCAGTGCTGTAACAGATGATAAATTTTCAAAAATGATCATGACCTGGATAGAAAGATAACAACGGTTTTGTCTTTTGCTAGATAACTAAAAACTGTTGGTAGTGCATGGTATTGTATCAATAGTTTAATTGACTTGTCATATATATGTCTGTTTATAATTACTATCCTACTTTTTTGAAAAAAAAATCTCAAATATGTCATGTAAACCGCTGGTTCATAAAAAGATTCACCTACTATACTGTACAATTGCCCTCTACTTAGGTCTTTCACCAGTGGACTTAAGAATGTTGGTGTATCACATATCAGCAGTTCCTTTTAAACAGGTGTAAATCCAAAATTATGGGATTTTTTGCATGGGTCCTGTATATGATACTGTATATATTTATATTTGTATATATATCCAAATATATGTCTATTTAATGTCTTGTATTGTTTTATTTTTTACAATGGCTGCTTCTAAGAAACCTAATAGATACTGACAATCTAGTTTAGTAAAAAAAAAAGCAACTTTAGCCTATCTTATGGGTACCAAAGTGTGTGTACCTGATAATGAAAGGCACAAGTGAATGAAGGTGTTATGTGACATTTTTGGAAAAATAGAAATTGTTTGGTTTGTAAAACATTTAAATCTTTCCTATGTAGCACTTTGTTTTATTTTTCTAAACCTTAAATAGTAGTAGTTCCCATTGTTAAAAATTGAGTTTTCATTTTGAATTTGGTGTTGCTGTTTAGGTGGAAACAAAGGTAGGGTATCATTGATAATTGTGTCGCATAGACATTGTGAACTGACAAGATCTTTGTCAATACTGAATATTGTTGAGTGTAAACTAAGTTACATGACTATTTCACATTGCCTTACATTAATTAGTTCATATATTGAACTTCAGCAGTTTTGATTGAATTTATTTTAATTAACTAATTTATTTACGTTTTATGTTTTTCAGATGTCAATGGATCAATTGATACTTGTGAATTAAGTGGACGACTGACATGTAGTAACTTTAATGTTGATAATATTTTAGAAAATAGTGCTCATTTGATGGGGTCTGAGGGTAGGGAATATGAAACTTCATTACAGAATATAGGTATACCATTATAATATTATTATTATTGAGTTTTTTTTTTGTTGTAATATTTGTGCTCAGAATCACCTGGATTTTTTGTTAATATTGTCTCTGTAGGAGTATTCCATTATACTTAAACTAATTGTAATAATTCTTTTCCAACTGTTGGTGCAATAAGCATATCAGGATTTCTGTCTAGTTGTTTTACAAAACATTTTATTGTAGGAGATATGTCTCATTTTCAAATTCAGTTCTCCTTTGTTCTTTCTTTCTCTTTCCTCTTACTTAATTTTAAAAATACCTTAAATCCTGATTGTGAAAATAACCCGCCTTTAATATGTATTAGTCATTCAGATTAAGTGATTTTGAATTTATTCTAATCATGTTTATATTTTAAAAAAACCATAATAATGGGAAACTCTTAAAAGCATGTCACCAGTTGAGCCCACTTTTCAAACTTCTTTAAGGCAGATAAAAATGACCTTGGTTTGAGGATTGAGATATTCTTAGGTGTTACCATAACATGTACTCATCTACTTTATTTGCCTTGAAAAGTACTGAAACATTGGCTTGCATTAAGTACTGTTGCACATTTTTTTATTTTAGGTAATATTAATTTGTTATGGTTTTCTTATGTTTGTCATTTTTATGTTTATTGCTTATTTTTATTGACTTAGCATCTATTATTTATTTTAATTTTATTATCTTAGTTTTTGTCTAACTGTTTAGCTAATACAAAAGAAGACTTGGAAAAGCAAAGGCATGTACTGAATGAAAGATTAAATCTTAATGCTGCTGCGGAATTAGGTTTCGACACAAGCTCTCTATATACCATAGATGATTTGAAAGTAGAAATAGTCACAACTAATAATGTACCGGAGAAGGTATGTGTAATGTTCTAGTATGTTTAAGTTTTTTTCTTTCAAAATTTGTATAATGAAAGCTTTTTGATTATTGGAAGTATTATTTTATTGGTGAAAAAACAACTCTTAGTCCACTATGAATTAGTTCTACACAGAATAGTGATTAATGTTCCATAGTCCACATATTTTTAAACAGTGATTAGATTACCATGTGGTGTAACCTAATTGTACTTCTACTAAAGGGTTGGTGTTTCGTGTGTATCAAGTGCCTTCGTGTCAAATGATTGTTGTGGTGTTCTTCGAGAACTTACTAAATGAGAAACTCAATTTTCATCTTTTGTATGAATTTTTTACTTAGTTATTATAACTTATTTCCCTCAATTCTGGTACCGTATAATTTCTCAAGGCCAAATTCACTTTTAAAATGTAAATATTTAATAAAATCTGAAAATATCTTTTTTATCTGGAATTTTTCAGGACTTGAATATTAGGTCTTGAAACACCACTTTTTAGAAGATTACGAATTACTGACTTAAATTTTATGAAATTAGATGAATTAATTCAAAATGTTTACAAAATGTAGAATAAATGTTTAAAGCAATGCTAATTAATACAAATAGCGGTGTAGAGCTTTTATTAATTACCCTTTAATAATTATTATTATTAATTTTTCCCCTATTAGGCCTCCATTTTGGAACAAATCTAAGATATATCGGCCCAGTAGTCTCGGAGAAAATTTGCGATTATAAATTATTCAAATTATATCCTATATATAAAGCACAAAACCTCAAATTTGGAGGGGAATAGGAGTTCTGTTTTTGTTTATTTCAAAGGTTTATGATTGAAAATAATAAACCAAAACTAAACATTTAAAATTTTTTACTTAGGGTTGACTCTTATCTCGCTAAAAACATTTCTTTGATATTTTAGAAAATAAACAGACTATTTAAAGAAAATGAAGAAATAAATATTAAAATGAATGATAATTAGAGCTGATGGGTAGTAGAAAAAAAATGTTTAAAGATAAGATGCTCTAACAGTTGAGGTTTCCTTTTCTAATTACTATTCCCAAAATCTTAAATATCATTGCAGAAGGTCTATTGATTATTGTATTAAGTTATAGTCTTAAGGTATTACAAATCAGAAGCTTGTATTCAAGATTATTGCTTTATATTTTTTTATTCTAAAATATAGCTTTGTTCAATAATCATCATAATATATGTTTTTATTTACATATGTTTAGCCAAATATAGGAGAGGTTGTCGGATTAAGCTGTAGAGAGGTTAATAGAGCTCGTAGAAAAGCAAGGCAGGCTATGTTAAAACAACGGTCGAAGGAAAAAATGGGTTCATATCAGCAAAGTGACGAAGATGAAGAACCAGAAAAAAAGAAGATAAAACTGGAGCCTGCTGCTACTGAAGAAGAAGTTCCTTATGCTGTTCCAGATAACACCAATAATTGGCCTATAGATGCAAGTGTCTAGTTGAATTTATTCTTTATATCATTTAACTTATTGTTTGGAATATTATTTTTCTAAAAGTGTGTCATATACTCTGAAAAAATGGTAGTCAGATGTATGTGATAGAACTTCAATTTTCATATCATGTGATTGTTTTAAAACTGACAAACATGTTATATTGCGTGTAATAAAAATTGAATTTCTTCCATATCCTTACATATTCACTCGATGCCCCCAACTCATTACGATGTTTTTAACGTACTTGACGCATTTAAAAAAATAAACTATTCCAAAATGAAAACAAAGTATAATTTTCATTTTTCAAGTTTATTGATTTAGAGCCAGAAAGTTTCTTCCAACAAGGAATAAAAAAACCTTATTGGGCATTGGGAGAAATCTTTTGAAGTTATTTTGAATAAAAATAATCTTTAAGTTGAATTTTCATTCATTAGCCTCATACCCTAGGTTCTGACATTATGTTTTAACCCAATTAAAATCCATCCCACAAAAATGTTAATAAAAATCATTGGTAAAATTTGATTTTAATTATTTTTGTAGTGATGGTATGAAGTATCTAATAAAAAACAATGGAGGAATAAAGTAACTTTTTTGGAAAACTCATTATGTAACATTTAATTAAATAATTGATCCTGTAACCTTTTAAGTGTATTTACAAAAAGTTTCAAGGCTAAAACTCATCTACCTCAGCTCTTTGTTTATAACTGATGTGACTTCAATTTCCAATTCAAAACTAGACTAGCAGTTGTTCCTATTGGTTTACATCGTACAGTTCTCATATTTTTAAAAAGTACAGTTGAATCTAATTTATATATAGTTTTTTAATCTGAACTATTGTTTCACCAAGTTGCCCATTTTGTACAGCTAATAAATTAAAAAATGTAGAGGTAAACTTATTTAAATCTGTGTCATTGGACATCTGATATGAAAAAAAAGGTTTTTCAATTACAAATCTAACACAACATTAGAAATGTAGGGAAAAAAAAAAATTTAACTTGGAAAATTAAGAAAAATTCATAAAAAGAGTTTGTAATGTCTTTTTTTTTTTAATGATTGTTCATCTGTACATATGTTGCTCTGCAAAGATATACTTATGTCCAAATTATAACAGTTAACACGATATATCTCTGGTCATCCAGAATAATTGTTAGTATATCAGTAAATATATGTATAATAGGTTAAATCAGCACTTTTAAAACAACTTAGGTTTTCCAGCTCTCTCAAATCTCCCTACTGCATTGAGAGCATTGTTTATTTATTATTTCATGACGAGCTTTGAATTTGTCCAAATAACGCTTTGCATTTGGTTTAGCCTAATGTATGGACTATGTAACTCCTCTTAGCCATGTAAGCGACTTCTAATAAGTATGTTAGCCATTATTACTTACACAAGTTTTAGTAATTAGCTGAACTTAACTTTGAAAGAAAAAATTTGTTGTCATTTTAATCAATTGTTTCAGTTATTATTAAGCACAAGACACATTAAAATTCATTACTACACATGATGTAAGTTCGTAATTATAAAGACAAGCGATAACCAAATAAAAATGTTAAAACTAAAACTTGTACAACACTGGAGGGTGGGCAGATGTAGGTTCTTAGAATCAGTAATGATTCGTTACATGCTTATATTGTTCCACAAAATAGCTTCTAAAAAATCACTTTTAACTCATTACATTTGCTCTAACCATGTGCCATTCAGAGGGATTATGTTTTCCTTTTCCCCTACTATATATTTAAATGAAATTTAGTTTAAACACAAAGGACTAAATGTTCGCATATCAGAATGGAAGTTTCATAGAGTGTAAAGTAAATGGCAAGACACTAGAGAAAATACTACTATCTGCTGTATGGGAGATGTCTGTTTGCTAGAAGTGTTCATTAACCCCTTAACTTATCTGCTCGTGTTAATTCAAGCGCACTAAACAGGCCAAACTGTGCACACTTGAGATAATTCAAGCGGCATTGTATTTTATGCTGCTATAATTTTTCACAATATATGTATATATTTAGCCTATCTTTACATAAGGAGCTAGGTATTATAACTGATAATCCAAAGTCCAAAATAAAAATTTTATTTTATGCCAAGACTGCTCCAAATTATGTTTTTACAAAAAAAAGAAAAAAAAAAGAAAAGAAAATTGATTCTTAAAAAGAAACTGTGCGTTAAGGGATTAAAGAAAGTTTGTTTGATCTGATTTAAAGGCATAAAATATTTTGGTGATTAAAACCTAAGCATTTAGGAAAGTTGCACTGTATTTATTCCTTTTCCACATTTAGAAAATTATTTATAACTCAGAATTATGCCATTGTTTTTGAAAGCCTACAGTCCAGGTTTCCAAGCTGTAGATTGAACAAGGGACCATTGTGTTTCATTTTCCTCAGTCTGGAATCATATTTTTTATTTTACTACAAATACCATACATCCCAAGTGTAGGAGGTATGACTACAATTCATCATCAACATCAGAGTTATTAGTTGAACTTGTGATATTCTAATGAGCAACACTGTGATATAAGGCAAATATGAGACATACACAATAATATGTGCAATATTAACAATACAAACTGGGTTGTGTTTCTTATCACAAAATAAAAAAAAAATTAATAATGCCAAAATTACCATGTACCAAGAGATGTTCAAAAGGCAGTTTTCTTTGGCATTGCTCAAATGGTTAGAAAATATTTATTATGTGAAAGACTAAATCTGTAGCTGGTTATAGTTGACCTCTTCCTCAGTTTTTAACCAAAAAATGTGGAAAAAATCAACTATTTTACTCACAATAGTGTCATAATAAACACTGTACTAAATATTAAATACTATCATAGGCAACAATAATGCATATACAAACATTAGATGACATTGTGACAATCTCTTATGAAACGGGACAAACCCTATATGCCTTCATGATGATATTTTGTATATATATTATTTTTTTTCTTCAAATCTTCACTTGAATTAATTGTTAATACTATTTATCTATAATTTATGAACACAATTATATCTTCACTTTTATATGTACCATGAATATTTGTTTTTGATTTCTTAGTTTTTTATTTTCCAGACAGTAGAATGGCCTTTAGATTGGTTTTGCCAGCAGCTGACAGAGAACTTATTTTCTCCTACTTGGGAAATCAGGCATGGAGCAGGTACTGCTCTCAAACATCTCATTAAAAATCATGGATGTTCTGGTGGAAAATCTACAAAAGTTTATCAATCCCAGGTATTGTTTAAACATCTTTAATGTATTTTTACAGTACTTTTATGTATTTATTAATAAAATTATATATTATTTATATTTCAATATTGATATAAACAACCATTGTTTATCATAAAAGTTTCAGTTGAGGTTTTCTGCTAGTCTATTCTGGAAATTTTAATATTATCATAACATAATTTTAATTTAAACAATAAATAATGCTGTGAACTTCTCTAAGTAACCGTTTCTAAATTTTTATAATAATGGTTAAATTTAGGTGGATAAATTCTTCTTCTTAAATCCTCTCACTTTAATGGGCGAGTTTGGGAATGGTTAAATAAAGTCACTGGTAATCTTGCGATCCTACACGTCACCATCACTAAGTAGGTTCAGATCATCTTCCTGCACTGCCAGGAAAGGAGCCCCTGTGCTTCCTACCTCGAGTTAACACGAATCATCTTCAGCTGAGAAAAATGTATGCTAAAATTGAGCAGGGTGTCTATTAGTACCCAATAGGCAAAGTAACCATTGCAATTATTACGATAGTCAAATTACCATAACGACTATTGAAGTTGCTATGTACAGACACTCCTTGGTACACTATTGTCTATTGACTGACATCCCACCCAATTTTAGCTTACATCTTCCTCAGAAAAAGTTGTTTCATATTAACCCAAAGTGCTGAGGTTCCTTTCAATAAATTTTACTCGTTTTAACAATAATGAATATTTCACTCATATTAAAAATATGGTGGAATAAACTTGCCTCAATGAGTATGGAGTTGTCATGACTACTGACTCTTAACATGTTTTCTATTTTTTTTTTTTAATCCAGTTTCATCTTAACCTTTCTCAGAAAGTCCAATCACCTCAAAATAGGTGAAATATAAAACATAATGAAACAAATTCACAAAATTCATGGAAAAGACAAAACAACTTGATGAAAAATTTTATCACAATTGATTCATAAATAAAATTTTCATAAAGCAAATGTGTAATTAAAACTGGTTTTTTATTTCTAAAATTTTTTCAAGACACTAAATAGGTACAAATGTTATAAAAGGCACTAAAGGAGTGAAAGATGTATATGTTTGAAAATTTTCAAATCATAAGGTTTAGCCATTGATGCCATAGAACTTTCAATTCATGACAATAACAACTAGAACAATAGCAAGAAAATGTAATTTTTGAAGTGTTGTACCTCGGCTCACAGTCCGATTATGATGATTTAGAAATTTTCTCAAATCCCATAAGGGTTTTTTTGTGTAAAATCTGTGAGGTGTTCCAATCCTTGTGGCCTCCATGTGTGAGTTGCTCAGCTCTGAAGTTTTTAGAGCTTAACTTTTTAATAATTGATTTTTCAAGAACATGACCATTTACTAAATATTTCATCTGTGAATAAATTATAGCAAGGAATCTAAAATCGAATTTACATTAAAACTTAGACTAACCGTAACCCCCCAGTACCAAGGACCTGACAATTAAGCAAACAGACTGATGACAGAAATACCATTAGAAATATACCTCAACCCATGACTAGCGATCAATTGACTCTCAATTGTGTTATGAACCTAAATTAAAGAAGTTTGCATTGTAAAAACAATTTTTATTAAATAGTTACAACATATTTACCACAGAATACTGACATTGGTTAGATTTCGTTAAGATCTCATTTTATTTTATCTCTTTCACTGTCGTTCTTCCAACACTCTAAAGTTGAATTATACTCAGTTTTCCCCTTTTTTTTTAAGCCCTTAATAATATTCGATTTCTGATATCTCACAAAACAACTCTTTTACTCTCTGACATTTTACGTTGAAATGAAACTTATAGAAATGCTCTTAACAAGATGCAATTCAGAATCACACAACATCGATTAAAGTGTTGAATACAAATCCAACTACTAGTACTTTTGTTTCATTATTACCAGATGTGCCTAACATTGTTATTATAAACAGTTTGATCTACTTTTAACAGATTGGCCCCTAATTGACAATGGGGCCTCTTAGTCCTGTATATTTTTTAAAAATATCCAAACTTTTAAATAAAATATGATATTTACAATATGTAGTTGTCTTTTAAAAATTAATTAAGATCTCGGGGCCATCTTCTTTTCAGACGCCTAGGAGGATTATTAGGTAGTGAAGGAGAAGCCAGGTTAGAAACGAGTTGGTTTGGGTGGTTGGGAAGTTTATTATGGAAGGATTGGTATCTGGTTCTGGCCAATTCGGCAACATAGGGGACATTAAGGTCCTGATGGATGATATGATTTGTGACAAAGTAAGGAGCATTAAGGGTTTTACAAAGGATTTTGGACTGTAAGGATTGGATTCGAGAGGAATTAGATGGTTTAGTGGAGCCCCATAGCTCAACTCTGTATGTCCAGATAGTACTTTTTTTAAATATTTGTTTTGAAATATTCTCAACATGAATAAAAAAAACAAAAAAAAAGAAACCCTTTTTTGGGGGGAGGAGGGATTTCCTGTAGTAACAGTTGAAAAAAGCTTTACTGTCCTACAGAGATAACAGATAATAGTGATATTTTGAATTTATTTACTAATGTGACTTAGAAATATTTGGTGCTTTTCTTATTGGAAAGTTCTTGTCTTGGCCTGCATTTAAAATGTTATAAAGTGTTAATATAAACACAGTTATTTTTATTATATTAACTGTTTTAATTATCGCAATGGTTTTCCTTATGTTTGTTAATTAATTTGAAATGACAAATTCTTGAGACCATTATTAAGTAATAATTTTAACTGCTTTATATTTATACGATAATATCAACATTGCAATAGATTCTTGACTAAATAATCAATTCAATTACTAAATTAATAAGTTCAATATTATTATTGATTTTCAGATGAAAGCTATTCATGAAAGTTGGCTTATCGACATTGCTCTCCGCCTTGTATGTGTCCTTACACTAGATAGATTTGGTGATTTTGTTTTTGACCAAGTTGTAGCTCCAGTTCGTGAAACCTGTGCTCAAGTCCTAGGTAAGGCTTAAACACTGTTAATCTGTAACAGATTAATAATATTTTAATACACAATCAATTTTAATAACATTTAATACCACAATCATAAACCCATCCTTTTTGTTCTAGGATCTGTTGCTAATTTAATGAGCAATCAAAGTGTTCATGATATTTTAAATGTTTTGTTGAAATTATTAGAACAAAAAGACTGGGAAACGAGGCATGGAGGCTTACTAGGAATTAAATATATCTTTGCAGTGAGGCAGGTAATGTTATTGTATCTTCTATATTACTTCCGTTTAATCCATATAATTTATTTGAAACATGGTTGTAGTTTACACTTAATTTTGTATTGGAGATGGAAAGAAGCTGCCATATTTATTTATTTAAATATAATGTTTCTCTATTGTTTTGTTGTAATACATTGATGATTTATTTGAGATAAGAAATATTGCAATTACTATTAAATTTTCTTTTAGGACTTATTGGTCGAGCTGTTTCCTTTGTGCTTTCCTAAACTGCATACATCACTGAAAGATGCTATGGATGATGTTGGTGCAGTTGCTGCTGGAGCCTTAGCTACATCTGTTGATCTTATGGCTTCCAAGTTTCCAGAACAAGCAGTTGATGTTCTCAATACTTTATGTTTGTTAGTACCGGACTTGGATGATCTCACTCCAGCATCAAACACTTTTGTACCTCTTTTAGCTCAACTTCTTCTTAAACCTAATGTCAGTTCTCGAATAAGGTAAATTTAGATTTGAAGTTTGTATTTTAGTTTTTAAATTCATAATTTCTGGATATTTTATACCTCTGCAGAGCTTGAGCGCTGTCTTGTACACTTGTTTGCACTGGCATTGCAATCACCGTGTTAGTGTAACTTGTGAGAGCAACCCTAATTATTTGAAAAGTCATTAATAATTTTATTAATTGTACACTTTATATTTAGTTGAAAATTGTACTATAAAACATCCCTCTAGCACAATTCTTGTAATTCTATGAGCATTTTTGTGATCTAAAATATGGTGAAATTCAGCTATTTCCACTATTTTGAAAAATAAATATCAAAGAAATTACTCGTGTAAAAACTATTTAAAAAGTATAAATGTTATGTATTTAGTTAGTATTACCAATACTCAAAAAATCATGAGTTTACAGTAATGTAATTCTAGAAGAACATAAAAAAAAAAAAATTAAGTAAATTGATATTCTAGCATAAGTAAATTGATATGATAGCATTAATAAATGCTGTCATCTTCTTTGTTGTAAATATCCTCACAAATTTTAGACAAGCGGTTTGGTCCCAAAATTTTGACCAGCAGTGTATATTTCATTTGGATATATATAGATTCTTTAGCTATTAGGTGTTTTAAATGCACATTATATTTTTTTTTTGTTACCTACAATTCTGATTTCAGTGCTGATACCGCTGTAAGTGAATTAGTGATGAGAGTTTGGTCTTTACTGGAACATAATAACACTAGTGTTCGCTCTGCTGCTTTGAACACTTTATCATCTCTTACAGGACATGCTAGTTTTGCTGCTTTACTTCAGCCGACTCTTAGATATCTTTATCAGCGTGCTCTTCTGGAGCATCATCAGGCAACCCATGACAATGTCCATGTGGTAAGTGTGTTCCAAATAGTATCTATTAGTTATATTAAAACAAGTTATTTGTTTTGATAGATGGATGATTTAAAGAATATTAAAAAAAACTATGATCAAGTTTATTTATATCTTATGTCATTAACAGTTATAAGTATAAGTAATTATGTTTGGATAGATTATTACTTTAAGTAAGGAGGATATAAATACGTTAATGAATGATATCATTAATTAATATTTTCCAATTTGAATAGGAAACGCTGTGACTGTATCATTCTTTGATTTTTCCACCTTTTAGGGTGTTCATGCTTGGTTTTTTAAAATATTTTGTGAACACATTAATTAATGTTTATTATTAGTAATTAATATTATTGAATATATTGAAAATGTTTAAGTATTATATTTCTGATAAATGAGGTGTTAATAGTTTATTTGTGCCAATGCTTCGACCTCACTCAATCAATCACTGATCCAGTGATCAACTAGCCGCAGCCTGGGCAATTTGTTATGTTGAAGTGTGTCTGTTGTCTGTCTTCCTATCACTGGAATTTTTGGAATTAAATCGCTTCCTACCACTGGTAAAGTGGAGCTGCACAAGAACAAATTAGACTCTTGTCTAAGGATGGCGCTTGCCAGCCCTGATTAAGACCTGAAATTCAGGTTGAAAGGTAGGCCCAAATAAATAGTTCCTTTTTTGTTTACTTGCTGACCTCACCCCCTGATCATCTTCTCCACATTTCTGATAAATCTTGTCAAGAAATTTAGATCCCAAGTTATTAAGGTTAAATTTACAACTTCTATGTTAGAATTAAAAATATTTAAAAGAAATATCATGATTTAAAAAAAAAAAAAAAAAAAGATAACTTTATGTATTGAAAACTTGAATGGCGAAAAAGCCATAAAGAAGTAGCAAAATCATGTAATTTTCTCTTCAAACATGTGCTAACATAGAATGACTATAATTATTGTAGCATTAGAACCTTCTTGCACTAATACATTACAATGCCAGATTTTGTTCTGATTCATTAAGCAATCTGGTATTACAAGGCAAATACACACATATGAACCTATCTGACCCCTACCTAGGTTGTCATAGAGGAAGTGGTTTTTATAATTGGTGGATATAAAAGTAATATACTTGGTATTCATTTAAACATATTCGATTTTACTGTGACTGTTCTAAATATGATTAATACTTGGTATTTCTTTAATTCTCATTTTAAAACTATTGTTTGATACAAATATGACCAATAGGTTAAATAATCCATATTATTGTTTATTTTTTATTAATTTGTCGGCTACTTGGTGGGGAAAAAAATATATTATTATTATCTTTTCACAGTTTAGGGTTCCATATTAAAAAAAAAATTAATATAACCCTTTAATTTATTACAGGTTTGGAAGGAAGTTCTCGACAAAAGTAAGCTAAATGATATTCTAGTTGCTGCGTGTCCTTATATAACAGGATGGCTATGTTTGGCTATGCAACCTCCCCGCTTACCATTTGATCCTAGTCTTTTTATTCAAGCGAAACATACATCTAAGGTATACTGTTATACTATAATTTATGTTGACACACTAAAAAACTTCAATTACTTAGTTTGATAATTTAAATTTTTTTTAGGAAGGAACATGTCCTTTGAAAAGCGGCCGTTGTGTACAAGGACAAGATCAAGCACGTTGTGATATGAAACAGTATATTGGTGGAAATGAGACAGTACCTGTTAATGTTAGAGAAAAGAATAGTTCTCATGCTAGATTTACTGTTACAAAAATGCTTGGTAATTTTTTTTTTTTTAATATTTATTTCTTTAGAATTTTTCAATTTTATTTTAATGTTATTACCTACTGCCCTTAAATTGCAGGATACTTATCTAAGTTCATTGTGAAACCGGCTCCTGGGATTGTTTATACAGAGGAAATGGAGTCTCCTATAGATTGTTATGTGAAAGTGATATTAGTTTACTTGAACAGTAAGTCTGCACTTCAAAGGTTTGTTGTCGGTCTAGTTATATCAGAATGGGCTTTGCATGAACTTCCATCACCTTCTCCAAAACCGCTTGTTGTCAAGTAAGCTATTTTGATTTTTATATATATTAATTGTAAATGAATTAATTAGATTAAGTTGTAAAACCCATCAGCTTGAGCATTTCTACTTAATGTTCTCTTAATTTATTCTGCTAAAGTGATTGCCAAATCCCTTCTTCTCTTGTTCTTTTTTTTTTTTTGTATTTCAAGACCTAATTCTCACCAACTTTCAAGAAGGTTTTATTTATTTTAATAGTTTCTATGTGGCATATCCATTACAAAAATAAATTGAATTACTTAATAATAAACTTGTGGGTGGAAGTTATGCTTTAGCAGAGAAAAACTTTTCCCTCTACATGACATCAAAAAGCTACCCTGTCAATTAGGCACTATTTTGAATTTTTTATTTAACATTTTGAATTGTTTTATATTCTTTCATTCATGTGCACTAATTTGTATGTTGATTATTATTTTAATGAATTAAAACTAGTTTAACTATGATGTATTTTAAAAATAATAATCTATGAATAGCTGTACAAACACAAAATAACAAAAGCGTTATTAGAAATTTATTTTTGAAAAAAAAAAACAGATTAGACTTGAAAAATATCTGTCTAAATTGTTAGAAAAACAATGAATATCAAAATTGTTTTTAGTCTTGAGATGGGAGTTTATTTTTATTTGTCAATAACACAAAAGTACTAAAATACTAGAAATTTATTATTACTATCGAGTTCAAAATTTTCTTCCTCAAGAGGGTTGGCATGTTACCCTTCAGATGTAAGTTGTAGGCTACTTAGAGGAGGCTTTATCCCCCCCCCTCCCCTCAAACTCAAACTTGCACATATACATTAAAGGTTTTGAAGTTGCTTACTTATACATACAGAAGTTGGTGTGAATGTAACCCTTTCAAATATAAAGCACATTTCTTCAATTTTTTGTATCAATGCTTGATTGTTATGACGTACACTCTTGAAATAATTTTTGTCTGGGCAATGAAACAGTACCATTTACTTTTTGTAAAGTTATTTCATTTCTAGTTAATATCATAATTTCAGATTAATGGAATGCTTGACTGAAACTGTTTATTATGATGAGATTGGACTCTCTTACTCAAAATTACTGCAAGATGTCAAAGATTTTTTTGCTTTGTTGAAACATTACAAAGTTGTTGCTGATGAGATTACCAGTGCAAATGTGAGTATTTATTTTGTTGATTTATTTTCAATTCATTGTAAAGCCATGAGAATAATATCGTTAATCAGCAGTTGATTCAAATTGGATCACTTAGTCATAAAATTCTGTTTTGTTTTTTTAAATTTATTTATTGGTGTTATTAATTTATGTCTTATTATAGGTTTTAACTTTAGATCAAATGGAACATCTTTGTGGGACCTATACGGCTGACTTGCTTGAAAAAAGTAGACTAAAACCAAAGTTATTAGAAACATTACAGGAAAGGAGGAAATGTATTCGTAGTGCTGTTTCAACAACCCTCAATGAACAGAATACATATCATATAATGTAATTATATTTTTCATGTAATGATTGAGTCCTGATTTTGGTTATGACTTATTGTTTTCATTTGGTGATGAGGTATAATGAGTGATGTTTATTGTTCACATTGACCAGTCAAATTTTTTAAATATTTATTTATTGCTATTTACAACTGTATATTATAATACATTTAGTAAATCTGATCTAAATTAAATTGGAGTGTTACAGGCGTGTAGAGAAACTACACATGGTAGCACTCTAAAAATATAACTTTGACTTTAGGTCTAAAAATTTCCTTATAACTTTGATTTTGGTTCTCTATTGGGTTATTAATTATTTTATGTAAGTAGTAACTCCTATATCTTTATGAGGAAAAGTCAATTCCATTTAACGGCTAATTCCTTCAGAAAAAAATCTCAAACCCACTGAAGTCTAGTACATTACGAATTGAGATCATGTGCCATCTATGCTAACAATATTAAACTTTCTGTCAAAATGTGTCTTTAATATTGGTTCTATATCAATATGTTTTCTCCTTCACATGAATTAATTATTGACTATGTTTGTTTACAAACATAAAATCCTACCATATGCGGATGACATTGTGGTTCTAGGAAGTTACCAAGATAACATGGAAAGACTCTGATAAGAGAAGCAGAGGAAATTGGCTTGCAATAAGTGAAGATAAAACAAAGTATATGATTGTAAGCTCAAAAATCCACTGTAACGACATGGTCTGTGTAGACGCCATATCGTTTCGAAAAGTAGTCAGTTCCAAGTACCTTGACACCATAATAACCTTATTAAATGATCAACTGACTGAGATATACCAGCATATAACAAACACAAACAGAACCTTCTTTTAAGAATACTGAAATCCCAAAAAATCTCTAAAAACACGAAGCTAAGTGTTGTGATAAAACCAGCTCTGTTAACGGTTGCAAGATCTGGGATCTAACAGGTTACCTAGAAAGAAGAATCAAGAGATTTGTTAGGAAAGTTCTCCGTACAATTACAGGAGTGATTTGGGATCAGGACCTTAAAATGTAGAGAAGAAGCACTAACAGTGAATTGCTTGTAGGGACTGGTCAGTTGATATCTTATAATCTGAAGGCAAGGAGATTAAGATGTGGCATGTCTCTCGAAGCAACAGCAATCAAAAAGCGAACAACAATAAATGTCATAGTTGGCAAGAGACCACGTGTAAGGCCAAAAACCAGATGGATAGATAAAATCAACAAAGATAAAATCAACCAAAAGAGTTGCATGCATTAAACTGGAAGGCAGTAGCCCAAGACAGGTTGGCATGGAGGTGGCTGGTCCTGGCGGCCAAAGATCTACAAGATCCATAGAGCTAACAAAAAAAAAAATTGTTTATAAAGTAAGAAATAATTTAAATTGTATACACTCGGATAGTTGATTGAAAGGTACTAATAAATTTTTATAAAATTATTTTACTGTGAATTTTATTTTTATTAATCTAATTAAAATGAATTTATTTTATGATTCATTCAAACTAATTTTGTTAATAGGACTCAGGCAGCACTGGCAGGAGCCATTGTTATGCTGAAAGAACTACCTGAGAAGCTAAGTCCAATAGTAAAGCCACTTATGGACAGTATCAAACGTGAAGAAAATGAAGAATTGCAGGTTGGTTTGCGTATATTGGAATTTTATTTATTAAGTTTAAATATTTTGCCAATTTTACAATTTGTTATATATTTTTGTCTACAGGAACTCTCTGCAAAACATTTAGCTTTGTTGGTTCAAAGTTGTGTGGAGCGAGAACCCTGCCCTAATGCAAAGATCATTACTAATCTAATCACATTTCTTAGATCTGACACTGAATTTACTCCCAGGATCTTTCCATCTAAGGTAATTCAGTAACTTATGATGATAAACAGGTCGTCTATTTTTAAATAACTACCTTTAAAAAAAATATTTTACAGAAAATTATATCATTCTCATTTTATGAGTTAAATCAATGTTTCCTTATTTAATTTTTTTTTATTATTTTAATTTATTGGTCTGTAAAATTTTATGATTTTCCAATAACATATTTGTATTTTGTTTTTGTATATTGTTACTCTGGCATTCATGTTTATATATTAAAGAAACTTCAAATTATTAAACTCCTGTTAAAAAGAGTTGATAAATCATTTAAATTTTATTTTATCAATTTTTTGGCTTTGTTATAATAATTTCAATATTACATTTATTGGTTCTTCATAAATGACTTATATGGGTATAAGTATGCTCTTAATAAAGGGCCTATTTAAATCAAAATGGTGGATCCCATTATGAGGATCATCCTGAAGTAACATATGACCTTAGTGGCAACCTTATAAAAAATTCACTGCAATATTCTCTGAGAAAAATTTTTATTTTTGTCTTGACTAATTATAAAGGCTTCACAATTGAAATTAATAAACTAAAGGGAAATTAAGATGTTTC
>NW_027104736.1:1032478-1039122 GCF_000696795.3 Halyomorpha halys
TGCGTTTATGACAGTCAATTTACAAGAATTTTAATTCTTTAATTTGCTGCATTGGTATTTTCTTAAAATTTATTTTGCAGCTTAATTGATGCATTTTGATAAATTTTTTTTTCAGGCTGAAAGCTGTTCATTTAACAATGATAAAGCCCTAGTTCCTTTGGATGATGATATTTTACGCACCTCTATTATAACATTATTGAAACAACTCAAGGTAATGATGATTTTTAATTATGCTTTGTATTATATTTAAAAAAACAGAGGAACAGAATGAAGATAGTACATTTTTCTCCTCTCTTCCCCAATTCAAGGTGTTAAGGATAAAAATAATAGAATTTTCGTTATAAGCCTTTACATCAGATAGCAAAGCAGAAAGGGTCACCCACTCCTCAAGGCAATATTTAACGTGTAAAGGGTGCTGTGAAATTATTTTAGCAACTGAAAAAAGTTTCTAACTATGGGTGATGAACACAATATAAATTTTGTGTAATATTTAGGCCTAAGAGATCTAATAGAGTGACCTCTAAGAGATCATCTAGGCCACAGATTAAAAACAATTAGTTTGCCAGTTTTCAAGTTTATATCTCAACTAGGTGAGTAAATGAGTTGCACCAGGGGTTGTATAGTATATAGATTCAAAATTGGATGCTCCACAACTTGCATTCAAAAGATTTTTAGTTTAGAACATCAGTTTCCTTGGCACAGGCATTTTAGTCACTATATTGAATTTCATCACAAAGTTGGTAAAAATTGTTGTTTTTACACATTAATTGCGACTTAATTCCTGAACTAAATTTATAATGTTAGGCACTCATTAGCACATAATTTAATATTCTTTAATTAACTACGCAATAAACTTAAAGGCCAGAAACTGAAAAAAAAAATCCAAAACTTTTGGGGTTTCCCTCACCTTCTCCTGCCCTGGCTTACATGACATGGAAACTTGCAAACTTAAGATATTACCTAATGTCAAATGAACATATTAAAGCTAGCTTTTCCAGCTTTTCAGTGATAACTTCCAACCAGAATCTCAGTTTAACCGCCTTATATGGTGGCTTAGAAACAAGGGGAGGTTGACCATTATATCACCCAACTGCTTGGTGGGCTTAATTGCTTCAGGGTCTGTCCAGGGCGCTTTAAGTATGGCATGCAGGAACATCCATTCTTTTTTTTGTTCTAGTTTTAATCAATGAAAAGGAAGAACTAGGCAGGATCTTTGCACAGAAGTTATTTATGGAAAGCTTGGTAGATCTGATGATTAATTAGGAAAGCTAGGGTACTGTTGCAAACTATGCTGATCATAACCTCAAAATGAAAAAGTAAGAAAAGAGAGGCCAGGCATCAGCTTAATAAGAAGTAATGTCTAACAGCAGTTCTGTAGATTTGCCTTGATAAGGTCCTGTCCACTTTGTCTTTTGCAAGATTTTTCCCTTACCCTTAAAAAAAAATAAATAATCAAAGGTGATGTTGAGATCCTTTGGTTAGGATCAAAGACAATAAATAGTAATAAGGAGCAGAATCCCTCTAAGAATGTCATTAGATCAGTTTAATTTCTTAATTCTTACAACATTGAAGAGAGCTACTAATTCCGCATTCTTCTTTGCTTGTGGTTAGCAGTTGTCAAACTATGAGATCTGTAATAGAGAAGTATTAGGACTTTGGTTTCCTTGAGGTGGGCAAGAAGGAACAAATTGTATCTTTATCTAATGTGTTCTTCCCGCTATACTAGTTACCATGTGCAAATAACAAATAATATAAGATAATTTCATTTTAATACTTTTATAGATGTATTGTTGATAGAAAATCACTTTTATAATTTATTTTTTCTTTTCTCAGAGTGCAGAAAGAGCTATTCTGAGGAGATGCCTGTCATCAAGTGGAAGAGGCCCAGGAAGGCCACCAGCGATGGAGGTACAGCTGGAGGATATTATTAAAGAAGATAATGTAAGTTATAGTGATATTTTTAAAACTTAAAATTATTTTATTTATTTCTCTATCGAATGTTGTGTTTAATTTGTCATTAATCATGATTTTACTTTAATTGTTGCAATGTTTTTAACTTTCCTAAAGGTTTTATTTTATTATCTTTTCTTCTAGCAAGATCATATAAATTCAGTTGCAATATCTTATTGACTTGATAGGATATCTCATACATTTCTAAATCTTTGTGAATTGGTTTAAAGAGCAAGGCAATCACAGAGTAGGTCTATCAGTTATTTGTGTGTGCATTCACATGTTTTTTATGAAAAGTTGGGAATGCCAATTGTTTCTTACTCTTTGTAATATTGTATTAAATTAGCTTATGAATGTAGTGTTCTGTTAGGTACAATTTCCTTTTATTCCTAGTAGTTCGGTCGGTGGCTTTTTCTTTTCAGTTATTCTGTTCCTTTATTTTCATTCTTGTCACTCAACTTATCTCATTGCATTTTATTTAACCATTTGATACCTGAGAATTCTTTTTTTCCTACTACTATGTAAGTAGTAAAGGTATAATAAATGCCAATGAAAACTATATTTTAATTATTTTGTCGAATATTTTCTTAACTTTTAATATTATATTTATTTTATTAGGGAATACTTAAGTCTGAGGACTTAGATGGGTGTGTACTACATTTATTTAGTATATAATTAGAACCCATTCTTCATGTTTTTTTTTTTTTCATAATAGTTTGGAACACTTCGGCAATAAGATTAAAGATTTTGGTAGAGGCAGGTCACAAATCCTATGTGGTTTATTGGTCCTAACACATCATTTTTTTTCCTATTAAAGACATATTGCTTTGTCTTGTCCTTTTGTTTAGTTCTTTCTAAGAAGTTCCGAAAATTTCTAAATATATTACTTTTTTTCATGGATTCACTTCATACAAGTATAACTAAGTAATGACATAATTTTTGACAATATTATTTTAGGCTCAGAAAATCAATTTAATTCAAAGAAGAGGTGCTACAATAGCCTTGGAAACTATAACTAAACGTTTTGGCCAAAATCTACCTGTAGCAGTTCCAACACTTTGGCAGGCTGTTGTGGGTGATTTATTAGAAAAAGTCAAGCCAGATACCATCTGTGAGTATTCAATACTTTTTAAATTCCTCTAATTTTATAACTGTTATTTGTGAGAATTTTAATTTTAAAGAGATAGCATTCTGATTGTGAATAATTTCATCATTATGATTATTTATTACTCAGAGGTGCTTGCTTGTGTGATATTTAAAAATAAAACTTACTTTATTGTAGTAAAGCAACTAAGAATAATATTTTAGGGAAAAACAATATGGAGTACAAATTCAATGAAATCGAACATTTAATCGGGATTCTACAGGTTTTAGAAGTTACTTGCCCTTCAGTTGATAAATCTCTTTTACCCCAAGTAAGGTTAATCTCAATTTAGTTTTATATGACAGTTCTATTATGCTATTGAAAATTATTTATTTTCTATTATGATTTCAGATTTTTCTATGTTTAAACCATTTGGTTTGTTTACTCTCCCATCCCTTTTCTGCTATTAGACATATGGCTTCACGTTGTTTAGCACAACTTGCAAGTATAGAGGCTAATACAGTGATGGATGTAGTGATTGACTTTGTAATACCTATGTTGTCTGCTGTTAACGATGACACTAAGAGAAGAGGTTCTATTGAAGCAGTTACTGTTATTATTGAAAAATTACAATTGGTTGTAGTGCCTTATGTATTTTTTCTCATTGTACCACTATTAGGTATGAATGTATTATTATTTTTCATCTTCTACTGACATGAGAATTGTTCTGTCTCTTTGATGTTTTTAATAAATAATTAATTTATGATTTTAGGACGAATGAGCGATCCAAATGAAACCATCAGAACTCTTGCTACTCATACATTTGCAGATTTGATTCAGGTTATGCCTCTAGAAAGTGGAATTCCCAACCCACCTAAACTTACCCCTAGGCTGTTGGTATTAAAAAATGAGCAGCGCCAGTTTGTTGAGCAGCTCTTCAACCCATCTACTATAACCGATTACAAAGTTCCAGTTCCGATTTCAGCTGAATTGCGGTCCTATCAGCAGGTTCAACAAACTACTTATCATTAATTTTTTAAAAACTGTATTCTTTACCATTAAATGTTCATTTTTTGTACTACCAGCTTTTGTATTTTGTTCTCAAAATGTTTTAATCTGTGCTGAAAGTCGACGACCTAACATATAGGAAATCTTACTTTTAAATAATATTTTATCTTGGAGGAGTCACATGAGTAAAAAAAAAAGTCTATATCCTATTTCTGATCACCTCTTGTTCTCTTAAATACTGATATATTTTCTGTAAAACTTCAAGAGTACAGAATCATTAGTTCAGAAATATAAGAACTTTGTTTTGTTTTTTTCAATAAAATAAGAATATTAAAAGTTGGGAATGATTCTTATCTTGTCAGTAATTTTAGCCTAATTCATTAGTAAAAAATCAAATTAATAAAAATAATGATTCTTGGAATTGAAAAGTTTTTGTGATATTTTGTATAAACATGAACTAATATTTTGGGATTTTAGATCTTCTTAAATATTACTAACATTCTCTTGATTTATGTTTTTTATTTTATTATTATTTTTTTAAACTTCATCAACAGTTGATCACAATGTACTTCTAGCTTTCTTTTACTGTTCATACTTAAGACTATCTGCCATAAATTTCATATTTTTATTGCTTCCCTGAGTCTGAGAGTCTCTGTTAATATTTAATGTCATATTTTATTCTATTATCTTTTAATGCAGATTCCCTTATTTATTTATCAGTTGCCTTCATCGATTGATTATTAAATCTTATATCATTCAAGCATTGCTATTATGATCTAATTTATTTGATATACAGGAGGGATTAATTACTAAATTAGTCATAGGAAGCCATTACAAAGAAGCTTGTTTTTCTGTTATATGCTGATTATTTAAAATTTTTAAATTCATTGTGGAAGAAAGCACTGGGATGTTTCTATTTATTTTATAAAATAATTTAGCTCTTTTATATAATTTATAGTTTCCTGAAGCTTAATCCATTATATAATACTTTTCTAATAGTTTTAAATTATTGAATTGTAGGCTGGAGTTAATTGGTTAGCTTTTCTTAATAAGTATAAACTCCACGGTTTACTTTGTGATGATATGGGGCTTGGAAAGACTCTCCAATCTATCTGTATTCTTGCTGGAGACCATTACGATAGGAGACTAAAGTATAAGGTAACTTTATTTTCTCTCAACTTTAATCAATTTGTTTATTTCTTTTATTAACAGCTTTCTGTTTGTTTTTTTTTAATAAAAATAATATAATTCTCAATTCTGCTATAGCCATATTCTTATTTATTTAAACAATTATTTTTATTTGATACATGCTGTTTGAATGATAGATCGTTTTTGTGGAATTCAGTGGTGCGACTCATGTACAATTATGTGTTTGGTATATCAAACATATATCATCCGTTATAAAAAACAGATAATTTGATATCTATCAATCGTTAACCAGTAATCATCTCTCCCAGCAGCCATAAAATCCTGGACATCATCCCTTTGATTTCCTCAGTTTTTTTCTTTTAACAATAACCGCTCTGAGCCCTCAAGCACTTCGACGTTTCAACATAGCAAGTGAGTGAATAAAAGCCAAAAAAGCTCTTCAAGGACATTTTTGAAGTAATTGAAACTTTTTTTGTGTAAAAAAAAGACTTCTGGCAGTCTCAGACTGGCCGAATGAAGTAAAACTTCTGGAAATGAAATAATGTATTAAAATTTTATTAATAATGATCATGCATTCCCTGTAATATCTCAAGGCAGAAAATATTATATTATATTAATGGCATAATAATAATAAAAATTAAAATAGAACAGCCATTTCCTAAGTTAAATCTTCCTGGAATAGTTTTTGTATTGTAATAGGAGAGCATGAGATTACTGGAGATAAGATTACTGGTCCTATAATCTCATACTCTCCTACTACAATATAAAAATTTACTTGCTAAAATTGACCAGCATTGGCGCTCCACCATTTTCACAGGGGAGGGAGCAGTGTTGCAACTTGTGATACCTTTGAATTTACAAACTTATCTAACAGAAATTGTCTGATTTATAAATGATAACTATCATTCAGTAACCAGTAATCAGGTGTTGCAGCAGCTGGGAAATCCTTGGCATCAACTCGTATTGCCTCAGTTTTTTCATCTGTTAATAAAAGCACTGAGTTTTTAATCTTAAAACTCTTGAGATGTTTCAACCATGGAAATTAGAGAATTTATGCTCTAAGTTCTGAGTACTGGTTGATGTAAGCTGTGCAACTGTTACATTCTTGTACAAAGGGGTTATGAGCCGGATAACTATTTATTCATAGAGACATGGTAAAAGATTATTTATTTTATTTATGATTATTTTATCAGACAAGAAATTATGTCTTCATTTTATTTTGTTCAAGATGCCTTTTTATTTAATATTTTAAAAAAATTTAACATTCAATAGAAAACTCAAGATCGTTATGGGCGTTGATGGCCTCTGGGTTTTTTTATGCCCTAAAACCCCAATGAACAACTAAGAAGATCATTAACTATAAATTCAATATAAATATATCTTCATTATTGTTTTTAATGAACTCTAGATTTATAAAATTTTTGATTTAGTAAGTATTGCATAGGTGGTGTGA
>NW_027104736.1:1039731-1059435 GCF_000696795.3 Halyomorpha halys
TTTTATGAGAAGATAAATAAAAACTAGATTACTCATATTTTGATAATTTGCTTCCTTCCTATTATTGCTTATCTATTTAATTACATATGTTTACTTTAATTTTAATTCAAATAATGCTTGTTGCTAATATTTTTATTCATTTAATGTTAATTACAGGACACAAAGAAGGCTGATTGTGCACCATTACCTTCTCTTGTGGTTTGCCCTCCAACACTGACTGGTCACTGGGTCTTTGAAGTAGAGAAATTCACATCTCGTAAATACCTCTCAGCACTACAGTATGCTGGTCCACCAGCTGAAAGAGAAAGGTACTATTATGTTGATTCATTTAATTATATTATAATGTTCTATGTTTAATTTTTTTGCTTGAATATTATTTTTATTATTTCAGACTTCGAAAACAAGTTAAAAAGCACAACTTGATTGTTGCTTCTTATGATATTGTTAGAAAAGATATAGACTTTTTTTCAAGCATTAAATGGAATTATTGTATATTGGATGAAGGTCACGTGATTAAAAATGGAAAAACTAAGGTAAAATTTATATTATAGTTATTCATAATTTTTGTTTTTATTTGCCTAAGTAAAATTCATTTCAAATACCATATAAGGACAGCTTTTTTTTTTTTTTTTCTCCAATGTATAAAATAATTATTTTAAAAAATAATAATTTACTAAATGAGGCATTCAGTCATAAAACATGATAACTATAAAAGTGAAAACATTTAAAATGTTAAATTGTTTGTTAATTAGAATATTTTACCTTTAGCAGTACCTCCGTACCTCCGATGATGAGTATACTTTAATCATCAGTGAAAATAGTCAGAACTCTTCGTACCTTTTTACTTCATAGCACCTATTGCGTAACCATCAAAATTTACTGCCACATTTTAGCAGAAAGTGTTTTATAATTTTAAATAACTTTTTGAAATCTTTATTAAAAAAATCATTCATAATTCTCATTTTCATCCATAAGATCCCCACATAATAAGAAACAATACTATTTGATATACATAATCTATTTCAGAATTTTTGGTATTAATAGAGAGCAATGGAAGGAAGGAGTTTGAGGTTATGAAATGTTCCGGCAATGCTTTGATAGTGTAACACAAAGAACAGGGGAATGGGGAAATTTTAATGAAAAATGTTATAGGGGGGAGAGAATGCTGTCTGTTTGGTCATCACAAATTAAATATACTAAGAATAATAGACATTAAATATACTAAGAGTAAATTTTTTTTGGCTTAAAACATAACCTTTAAAATTGTGTTAATTTGATTTTTCTAAGTCAAGTAGCTTTTGAACCATCGATACAACCACAAATGCTTGCATTTACTGGAATCAGCCTATAGATCCTAAGAACAATAGTTGCTATTTATGAATGGTCAAAAAAGGAACAAAATTCACCAACTTCTTTTTTTAACAGAGGAATCAACATACAGGATATGAAAAAAAAATTAAATTAATCAAGCAACCAACTTGATTTTATGTGCACTACTTAATATGGTTTGGCCCCCCAGTAATACATGTATAATTTGAAAAAATAATTATAAAAACTACATTTGAGTAGTCATTCTTAGTAATAACTTAATTTTCAGTCATCAAAAGCTATTAAACAACTTATAGCAAACCATCGCTTGATATTGTCAGGAACACCAATACAGAATAATGTGCTTGAACTGTGGTCTCTTTTTGACTTCCTCATGCCTGGTTTTCTTGGAACAGAAAAGCAGTTTACAGCTCGTTATAGTAGGCCTATCCTCATGAGCAGAGACCCAAAGAGCTCTGCAAAAGAACAAGAAGCAGGTATTTGTTTCTTTGTGTTTTTACAATTTATAGAATATTAATTTCTGTAATCATTCCAATTGTTTTATTTATTTATTTTTTAGGAGTATTGGCTATGGAGGCGCTTCATAGACAAGTCCTTCCTTTTGTGCTTAGGAGAATGAAAGAAGATGTTCTTAAGGACTTGCCTCCTAAAATAACTCAGGTATAATAAAGTCATCTAACTTGCTCTGTTTATGGGTCACTTTAACCTTGTTTTCCCTTCCAAACTAACTTAAAGTAAAACCAAGTACTTTTATTTTACCAAGTATCACTAAAGTGATTATACAGACTAATTATTAATTTTATAAAATGCATAATTGCTAATTAATATCTATACTAGCCATCGGTTAATGAAATAGGTGTGCATTTTGTGCCATCTCACCAAACTCAGTTCCAATATACTGAAGACCAAATTGGTTTAGGCTTTAAACCATAATTAGTGGCCCTAGCACTGCCATTAATAGGCTAAGTTAATATTAATACTAATGTGATTGATAGTAAGTTTTATTAATGAATAGTGTAGCTATTAAAATAATTGTTTGAGCAATCTTTATTTCATTTTGACGCTTGTGAAACAGTAGGTTCCAAATCTTTCATCAGTGAATAGGTAGGTAATTAGGCCTGTTTAATATTGTGATGGATGCTGCAATAAATTGTTTTTCTTACTTATATTTTATTAACCACCTGCAAAACTGACATTTTATTCGATACTAATGAAATATGCTAGTTCTAAGGACTGCTTTCATCACTGCAAAATACAAAACATAAAGTTGATTAAAGGAGAAGATAGGCTGTTTGACAATCAAGAAAAACTCGATAAACTAGTAGAAACTGTATATAATATTTTATTTATATCTACTTTATTTCAGTTAAAAACATGGAAAAAAGATTGCATTACACAATAGCTGCAAAAACATAATTAAATATAATGGAAATTCATAAATACGCAATAAAATAACAGAACTACAAAATTCTTAAAGGTTTTATTTAAATATTTCTGTGAATATTTCCTGATCTAACAGTTTACATTGTAGCAGTTCTTGGTGCAACTGTTTTTAAGCGATTTATTAATTAATTAAGATATTAATAAGTTTGTGTGTCAATCTTGCTTCAAATGGACAATTTTGGAGAATTGTTGATCCATGTATTCATTCCTTTAATAGCTAACGAAAATTACAAATGGAAATGGTCTAACTGATTTTATTAATGTGGAACTTTTATAGGACTACTACTGTGAGCTTAGTCCTCTTCAGAAGCAACTTTATGAAGATTTTGCTAAATCAAGAGCCCATCAAACCTTGTCGGAATCTGTGAATTCGAATCAATCGCCCAATACATCTCATATATTCCAGGTAATATTTAATCGATGACTTTTTTCACATTAAACACATTCTCATAATTTTCGTTTTCTATTATTATTATGAATTTATTTATCTAAAACAATTACTAGCTATATTTTCTTTCTGTTTTGTGTCAAGACACTGAAGTGTCTCATGTTAGATCAACATCAGCTGTAGATGCATTGTTTTTACTTAAAATTAACTGATTTTAATGCAATTGTATTTCTGATTTGATTTTTTTCTTAGCAAATCAGTCATACAAAGTAGTTTCCTTAATTGTTATTTTTACAGAAACAATTTTTCATTGAATCAAAAATTTTTTTTTTTTATTTTAATTAGAATTATATGCCTAAGTATAAAAAAAAAAAAAAGTTTTAAACATAAAAGTGAGCTTGTAAAAAAAACCAAAAAACATCTTTTTGAAAGCTTTTATGTATGCTGCCCTCTTTAGTTCAGTTTAAGAAAGTTATTTTGTTTGTGTCAACTTTTCTGCCTAAATTTGAGACCTTCAGGAATGACTCAGTGTTGATTTCCTGCTACGAGTCAGTGGTTGTAGTTGACTACTATCCCTTAACATCTTGTTTTTCACATGATAGCCATTTTTTGGCCAAAATTTATCTTTTTTAAGACAGAATGTTTAGGTGATTTTCCCTTGAGTACGGACATATTACTTGCATTTGTAACATGGTTTCTGTAACTGTTAATTCCTACATTACATTTGATCTAAATCAGTTTTAATTCACAGAGACCTACTGAGTGTAGTGTCTGTTAGGTTAAATCAGAAGGTATCAATTTATGTTAAAAAATGTATTTGTTATATTTTGCCGGTAAGAACCTTTTTAAAGAGATTCCTTCAATTACTCGAGTTTGTGGGCCAAATTTTTTTTTTTTTAAATTTAGTTATAATGCTTTCTACAGAATAAATATCTAGGATAAAAATTAGATCTAAAATGTATCAATGGTTTATTTATACATAAATGAAAAACTTTAAATATCTGATATAAACTTGAAAGTCTGATATTAAGAGCTTTACTTTTTACTTTATTGTGACATAGTTATTAAATGTAGTCATTAAAACTATTGTTTTAATATACCAGATAATTGTATTTTCTAGGCTCTGAGGTATTTACAGAGTGTCTGCAATCATCCTAAGCTTGCTTTGAATCCTAAACATCCTCAATATGAAAACATGATAAAACAATTAAAAGAACAGAATTCATCATTGTCCGATATCCAGCACGCTGCTAAATTTCCTGCATTGAAGTGAGAAAAAAATATTATCAGTTGTGTAATTATTTTATATGTTTGATATTGATGTACTAAGCATAAATTGTTATTTTTTAAAGGCAACTATTGATCGACTGTGGGATTGGTGTGCCTAATGGAGAGCAAACCGAGGATATCGTTGTCAACCAGCATCGGGCTTTGATATTCTGTCAGTTGAAAGCTATGCTTGATATATTAGAAAATGATTTTTTTAAGTATGTATTTTGTTGAATTTATCGAAAATAATATTTTAAATTAGAATAGATATTCAAATCAATAACAATATAAACATCATCATAATTTAATTTTTTTTTAATAACGATAATTTTTTTTAAATAATAAATTTTTTTTCTGTATGGCTTATACATAGAAAATATAGTTTATTAATATTCTACTTGTGACTATTGTATTTTTTTGTTCTCTTGGCTTTATTCCCTATTATAACCAATGGCCTTAGTCTTCAAAAACAATAATTTGTAGTACTTTTCTATTTAAGGTAGAAAATGATGTTTTCAGTTTAATAGTGCATTGAGTTTGAAATGATAAAATCCTTCAATGTTTATTAATTTAATTGATTTTTCAGATCTCACATGCCAACAGTAAGCTATTTAAGGCTTGATGGAAGTGTTCCCGCTAATCTCAGGCATTCTGTTGTTACCAGATTCAATAATGATCCAACTATAGATGTACTTATTTTAACAACACAAGTTGGAGGTCTTGGACTCAATCTGACAGGAGCCGACACTGTTAGTATAGAACTAATAAGCATTATATTTATTTTTTAGAATCAATTATATTAGTAATAATTATTCATGTTTTGATATGGATGAAGAATTAAAAGTTATAAAAAAAAATTTTGATTTTAAATAAACTTTGGAATTTACCTTCATTGATAAATACTTACAATCACAGTTTAATGTCCTATAATAAAGATTCCTATTAACATTAATCAAAATTGGTTGCTGGAATAATAATTTTGTTCAATAGTTAAATGTTATTTGATGATGTAAGTTTATGAATACTGCATTGTGAAATCTAAATTAATATGTAAGAAAATGTGTTTTAAAAACTCTTTTGCATGTTTTTCTTTAAATAACTTATTTAATTGTTTAGGTGATATTTGTTGAGCATGACTGGTCACCAATGAAAGATCTGCAAGCAATGGATCGAGCTCATAGAATTGGACAGAAGAAAGTTGTAAATGTGTACAGGCTTATAACTAGAGCAACATTAGAAGAAAAGATAATGGGGTGAATATTCTTAGAAATCTCTCATTTCAATGCTCAATTAATCATTAATCATTTCACTCAAATTGATGCTGTTACCATTTATTGGGAGCACAACTCCTAATTAAATTCAGTTGTATACTAATACAGTTTAATTCATATTCATTAATATTATTTAATTGTTTTTAAAATTTGTTGTGTTTAAATTAAAGTTTAATTAAGTTAGAAATTGTAAGTATAGTTTTCTTCTGTTACTCTTCCACCATGAAGCTTTTTCAACTTGATCAATTAGGTACCTTTAAAATTGATAATAGTAAGATTCTGTAATTATAAGAAAGATATTCTTAAATCTTGTTTTTTAATATTTCTTTTAATGCATACACAAAAGAAATTATTGTATATATATGTTTTTTTCAATATTAATTACTTTTCAGATTACAAAAATTCAAATTGATGACTGCAAATACTGTCATCAGTGCTGACAATGCTAGTCTTGAAACAATGGGAACAGACAAGGTAAGATTATCAATAATTTAAAACTTTTTATTTTACTAATCTTTTCATGTATTTATTTTACAACTTTTAAATGACCAGCCTTCTATCAAATGTCTTGTTAGATGGGACGTGTTGGTCTGAAACCTAAAGTAATAGTACAAGAGTCCAAGAGGAGAAAAATAGTCAAAATTGATGAGTCTGCCATGTATAGTTATAAAGAATACAAAATGGCGGCTGTTTCAAAATATTTATATAAATTATTTTTTCTTTTGGAGCTATCAATATACAATAATAGAAAATCTAATAGGACATCATTTAAAGTTGAGTAAATTTGCTAAAATATAAGCCATAATAAAGCTATTTATGTTCAATAGTTCTCAAGATATAGTTTATTATAAAGCAATATTTCATAAACAAATACACAAAATCAGTAGTTAGTGGATTTTTTTTGTGAAATCTATATCTCAAAAATCCTTTGACGTACAAATGGTACAAATTAATACTCAAATTAAAGCTAATTAAATGTACTATAAAGTAGTACTCATCACTAAAGTATCTTCGTAGTTTTAGTTTTATTGATATTCTACAAAATGAATTCACAAAATGTTGATTTCTAGCTGTTTCGGACAAAACATTATCCCATTTAGATTTATGAAAAACATTATCTCAGGAAGTATGAGACTTACAGATGTCTATTAATACTAAAATTAAAGCTAGTTTAATGTGCTATAAAGTAGTTTATAAAGTTTATCTTTGTAGGAGTAATAGTTTTCATGATATTTGCTAAAATAAATTCACGAAATATTGATTTTTTGTTGTTCGGACAAAACTTTTGGTTTATGAAAAATGTATCTCAGGAACCATTAGACATAAGGATATCTTTAAGCACTCGAACTGCAGCTTGTTTAATGTGCCATAAAGTAGTTTATTATATGTATCTTTATCAGGGTAGTAGTTTTAATGATATTCAAACATGAATACTAATTTTGCACATGAAATTTTGTCGTAATCAATTTATTTTAGCAAATATCATGAAAACTGAAACCCCTACGAAGATATGTGTAATAAAATACTTTATAGCACATTAAACTAGCTTCAGTTTGAGTGCTGGCAGACACTTGTAAGTCTAATACGTCCTGAGATATTTTTTTTTCATAAATCAAAATGTAATAATATTTTGTACAAACAGCTAGAAATCAATGTTTTGTACGAACAGCTAGAAATCAATATTTTGTGAATTCATTTTGTTGAATATCAATAAAACTACTACTTCTACAAAGATAAACGTCCTAAACTACATTATAGTACATTAAATTAGCTTTAATTTGAGTATTAATTTGTACCATTTGTAGGTAAAATGGTTTTTGAGATATAGATTTCTTAAAATAAATTTAATAACTACTGATGTTTATGTGCATTTTTAATGAAATGTTGCTTTTTAAAAAGGTATATCTCGAGAACTATTGAACTTGAATTGCTCTATTTGGGCAAAATTTCTTTTCTTTAAATGATGTTCTCTTAGGTTTTCTAGTGTTGTTGGTAGTTTTAAAGAGCTCCAAATGATAAATTAATTTTGTTCTACGTTTTGAAACAGCTGTCATTTTTTATTCCCCCCAAAAATACTTGTCACACTTATCAATTTTTACATTTAATTATGCGTAATATTCATTAATTTAATAAAAAATTGGGGTGATATAACTGCCTTTTTTTCACCCTGGCTCAATGTAGTATAGGTTTATGAAATTTTTGATTAATTCCTTTTCTCCAAGTTTTACTATAAACTGGAAATGCTCTTCCCTTTAGTCTGAGAACTTGTGCAAAAAAAATTGACATCATCTGATAGAAACTTTGATAGCGCTTTTTTGAATCTTTATTGTATTGCCAATAAAGAAATAGTCTGCCAGTTGGATCATGCTACCTGATAAAATGGCGGCTTTCAAATTATCTACAACACTAGACAACCTAATAAAACATCATTGAAAGTAGAGGAAAATTTGCTAAACTATGAACCATAAAAGATCTATTTACATTCAATAGTTCCCAAGATATACTTATTTTTTAAAAGTAACTTTTCATTAAAAATTTTCTGAAAAATCAGTAGTTGGTGAATTTATTTTGGGAAATCTATATCTCAGGAATCATTAGACTCACAGATGTCTATTAATACTCAAATTAAAGCTAGTTTAATGTACTATAAAGTAGTTTATCTTTGTAGGAGTCATAGTTTTCATGATATTTGCCATCATAAATTTACGAAATGATGATTTCTAGTTCAGACAAAACTTTTGGCTTATGAAAAATATATCTCAGGAACCATTAGACGTACGGATGTCTTTGAGCACTCGAACTAAAGTTAGTTTAATGTGCTATAAAATAGTTTTAGTTGTGTTTTCTTCGTAGGAGTAGTAGTTTTCATATTTGACACAATATTGATTTATAGCTGTTTGGACAAAATTCTCATATCTTCGCATATTTACTCTACTTTAAATGACATTCCGGATGAAAAAACAATTTTTTTTTAGCACTAGCTCTGTAGGTAGCATGATCTGACTGGCAGACTCTCATTTCTTTATTAAGATTCTAAAAATTGCTATCAAAGTTTTCATCAGATAATGTTGATTTTTATACGCAAGCTCTCGGAGTTTTAGGATAAGGGCTGATTTGACTTGAGCGAAGAACTTGACAGCTGGTCAGGTGACAGTCTTTTTTCCTACCTTAGTGATAGAGAAGACAGTCATCTATTCTTCTTAAATCCTCATTATTATAGTTATTATTAAAATAACTTATTTTTATTGAAAGAAGGTAATTGACCGATTGTAGGGAGATAGTCTGGGTGGCCGTCAATAAAGGTATCAAAATAGTAAAAGAGGACTATTTATTGTAAACCTATTGTTGAACAATAAATAGTTCACTTTTTTGAAGCCTTTATAGACCGCCACCTATTCTCCTATAAAGAACTTATTTTTATTTATTTATTTTTTTTTTGCAGCTTCTAGATCTCTTCTCTTTAGAGAAGCAAGGTAACATTAGTAACATGAGTGGACCATCCAGTGTGGGTAGTGGTGGTCAGCTAAAGTCTGTTCTCGATTCTCTTCCTGACCTTTGGGATCAGGCTGACTATGATGAGGAATACGACCTTAGTAATTTTGTGAATAGTCTTAAGGACTGAAGTGGTTTTTAGACCGTAGGTATTATTGGTTTTTAACAATTAATGCTATAATGTATGTTACCTGTTGTTATCATTTTATTTAAGTAATAAAAAAGGAAAAAGAGGATTACAGGCCAATGTGGATTATAATTTGTTTGACAGTCCTAGATCCTAACTATGTGAACCAATTAATCCCCAAAGTATGTTGATGTCAAGTCTGCATTGAAATGGGTTCTGTTGGATGTTTCCAACGGATTCTTAGAGCCTGTCATTATGTTGCTAAGGAAACAATATAAAATAAGCGCATAATGAAAAAAAAAATGTAAATATTAATTTACATCTTTTAATTTAATTCAGTATTACATGATTTTTTATTAAAAAAAGATTTTAACAATTCAAAATCCAATTTTATATTTCATAACGCTTATTATTACCATTTCTTCTGTTTTTATTATGGATTTCATTTCTTAGGGTAAAGATAATTTTTTCAAAATTGAGGTTTATATTGCTTGAAAGTCAAGTTGAACATTTTTTTCAATTCGAATTAGCTATATCGTGGGAGGGAGCATAAACTTTTGTATCCAAGCAAGGTATTTCATTACCAACTGTCAACTCCTCCTAGGTTCAATCTAAATATCTTGTGAAAGGTTTTGTATTCATTTGCCAAGTACAGCTTCAAATCCCTTTATTTTTATCAGCCTTGACGAGTTAAATAATCATAAATAATGAACTTTTGACGAGTTAAATAATCTTCCAGCCACTGCTAGGTCTTGTGGGATCTCTATTTTAATTACTAAGTTGGAGCTTTCCTACTTGGTAATTTGAATATCATCTTAATAATTCTTCGTAATATTCGATTTATTGAGATTTTTCCATTAAAAAAAAAGTTTTCAGATTGACAGTAAAAAATAATTGGAAGGTCCTTGTTATTGCTGTAATGTATAAAATGAAAATGGTCCTGGTGTGGTGAAAGGAACTCAAATAATAATTAACCTATTGAGCCAACATACCAATATAAAAAAAATATAATTACAAGCAAGAATCGGAGTAGCAATTAGAAGTCATGGCGAACCTCCAGTTGCTTTGCTTTTACCCACCCACAGACCTGGCTTAGCTGTTGGAGTAGATCTGGCTGGGCACTCCATGTAGCTTCTTTTGTGTACCCTCTGCATTTGACTTGTTTGCTTAGATAAGGTTAAGAAAGTTTATATCAGTTTAGTTTAAAAAAATTAACAAACAAGAGTTGGCCACAATTTTCACTATATTCATAATTTTTTTTTTCAAGTATTAAAATTGTTTAGTATTCAATAACTTAATGAAATGAGGTGGTTACCTAAAGAACCAGCCTTATCGTTCAATTAAAAGTTATAATGCTAACTTCGGAACTAGATACTTTGCTGGTAAAATTTAGGTATTATTGAATAAATATTGATTATAATATTTCTATTATTTTATTTCAGGTTATGTATTAAAAAGGAACTGTAATCAGATTGCTCAATTGTTGTAGTAGAAGGGGAAAGTCAAGTCTCTCTCAAACCTTTTTTTTTTTAAGTGTACCAGTAAATATTATAATTATATTTTTATTATATAGCTTTAAAATATTTATCAGTCTGATGAATTAATTGTAATTTTTACTAGTTTTGTTTTAATGTTTAAACACTAAATAATTTTAAAGACAGCTGTGAATATATTCTACCTACTTTAGGTTATAGACGGTTATTTTAAGATAGTTATTGGAAATTGTGTTGATTTGAGCACACCTTTAATTACTTTTGAGGCATTGCATTTGAAAAAAGCCAGCTCTATTTTTTATTTATTTAATTAATAGTTTGGTACTGGATTATCTCAGCATAAACTTTTTTTTCCCAAAAACCATTAAATATTTGAATGTTTTTGAAGAAATTCTTTTACCTGTAAACTGTTAATTAAAAAATACATAAATAAAAAATCGAAAATAGGCTTGGATTTAAAATGCAACGCATCAGTCTTCTTTTATACTTATTTTTCTCAAAACTTATGATAACAGTTTTATCTTTTTATTATTATACGGGGAATGGGAAATCCTTCTTCTTTCATCAGGGGGAAACCCTTTTTGAATCTTTTGCAAATTTTTTCAAAGTTAATTTGACCGTAACTATCTGAGAAGATATATTGTTTTTCAGATCATTATATAAAATGTATTAAATATTTTAAATAAAAGTATTTAATTTTTATATTACTACAAATATTATTAAACTGCAAAGATATTAAAAAAGGTCTCATAATTTAATGAAGGTAGACTACTCACTTCTATCAGAACTTGAATAATATTTTTTTTTATTTAATTATCAATCACTGGCTGGAAAGTTTGTAGAATATAAGAGGAATGTATATAAGTTTAATATTGTTAAATAAGTGCTTCAATAATTAAAATTATGATATACATATTCAAAAATATTCACATATCGCTTAAAAAAAAAATTGTATTGATAAAATTTTGAAAGAAACAAAGGCCTTCAGAGTCTACAAAATCTAATCATCAAATTTTATTTTTAGTTTTAAAATCCTGTGATGTGAACTTTAGTTTTTATTTATAAATTTAAAAAATAAGGCCAAAGATAAATTATGAACATTTTATAGTTACCTGAAAACTATTTTGGCTCGAATAAATAACTTTGCTTTATATCAATATATTTTCATTTCTGATTTTGATACAATGAAAGAAAATATTAAATAAATTTAAAGATATATATGAAACCGATTCATGTGACTACAACCTTTCAAGATGTGGAGAATGTTTGAAAAATTAGAGTCAACATTAAATTACATTTAACAGTAATGAGGCCTATGACAATATTTTATTTTCATTGCTACTGTTTCACTGAAAAGTTATTCATAGGTCCGGTTTCTCAATATTTTAAAAAGATATATTTATCCTGGTAGATAATAGTTTTAAGTTATTCATTATTTAATACTGGATCATAAAGATATCATACTTAAAAAATTAGGTTATGGTTTGCAAAATATAACTTTCTAATTTTTTTTAACTATTCAGAAAAGAAAAGGTTGCTTTAGGGTCAATTGGACTTTTAATAATAATGTTAGTACGATAGTAATATTTAATCATTACCATTTAATTTGGGGGTGATTATTCCCTGAATGTTTGTTGTTATCATTGGGAATCAAAATGTCAACAAAATAATATCTTATATTTTTTAAAGTATTTGTCATTGTATGTATTAGTTACATGTACTTATGAAAACTTGTTAAATAGCTATCAGCTTGTTCTTGCCTTTGTATCACGAGATTTAATTCTTTATTTATTAGGGAAAATATATATTTAACTATAGTTAATAGTGGTGTGTCTCTTTCAATGTGATTCAGAAAGGATCATTGAGAATTTCTGTAATAATTATTTATAACCCATGTAATTGATAAACATGAGACCTTGATTGTATTTAAAAAGGTTTCTAAAGAGACCGTACATGGTACAACTTAGTTTGCAGACCTTGTTGCCCAGCTGTCCCACACACGATCCAACATCGGCATCAACATAACCAAGTTTGTCGAGTAAGTTGTACCATGTACCGGTCCCTTTAAATAATGATGAAGTAGGTGATATAATTTATTTCCCTGTACTTCTTTATATATATAAATAGGTTACTGATTTTAATAGAGGAATTGAAAAAGTTAAAATTTATTGTCCGAATATGAATAGTAAAAAATTTAAATTTGTTCACTGATATCAATAATATTAGATCAATATTTAAAATTATATCATTTATTTGCAGGATGTCCGAGTGGCTTACATCTTATTTTAGCACTTCTATAATTTGGTGTAACGCTTTACCATTATTATTTAAACTTATTAGCTTGTTTATTGACCGTTAAATACAATTTAATTTTTTATTTCACCAATATTTACTTATTTGGTTTATTGAAGAATCAGTTGCTTTTATAAAATTTAATTAGTGTTCCTCAATTCAATTATTAATCAAAATTACTTTGCGTAAAATTCTGCTTTGTTTTAGATTGATTGATAAAAATCCAAAGGATAATTTTTATTGACATTCATTATTTTGAATATTTTAATGATTAATATTTGATAACTTCTCAGTTGATTGATTAAATTATTAATTGGTTAGTCTTATATAATTTTAACATACCTTATCATTTTATAAACAATTTTTTCATAGTGTAATCCTATTTAATTTGTTTCATAATACATCACAATCTTCTAGTGGTTTAAATAAATAAATTAACATTATGAATCAGTCACAAATTCCCCTTGGCTTATTTTTAATTTTTACCAAGTATTGTATTGCACTTATCTACTTTCAATTTCTACCTCAAATCTTAATTGTTTCTCTCACTTTTAGCTATTATTGTTGTCTTTGTCCTTACTTGTATTTTGTAATTGTATATAGGTAAATTATATACAATTATATATTTATGTTCTATTTTTATATAAGTATTTTCCTATTACTTGAAGCTCTTTGTCTTTATTACCAAAGTATTACCATTAATAAGTCCCAGTGTTATAAATACTCATATTGTACTTTTTATTTGTTACTTAGTTCTTATTCTTTTTTGTTGCTCATTACTCATCAATAAATTGTAATATTTCTCCAATAAAGATAATATGTCACGTGTAAAGTGATATTTATTATTTTCTAATGAAGTTTTTTTTTATCCTATTTTTTTTATATAAATCTTTCAAATTATGGTATAAATATTAATTTAGTAATGGTCAGATTTCAAGCAGCCCTTTTAAAGTATTTAAACTTCCTGTGGAAATGGTTTCTGCCTCCCTGAGCAGTACATAATATTGTGCTTATGCAAATTGATTTAGATCCTTATTGCTACACTAGAATTCAACTGACAAAAATAACAACTGCAGTGGGAGTTGAGAGAGGATGGGCAATATATCGCTCATAGCTCTCTCTGCTTACCACGTACGAACTAGAATTTTCACAGAGCTTGTTCTTAACATAAAATTTCTATAAGCCATTAAGATCCTTCCCACTAGAAACTTGCAGGTTTTGATGTGATTATAAAATTTAAAATGAGTAACTAGGACTCGGTTAAAAGGGAGAGGAACACTAACTTATGATCAAGTCTTATTTAAGTTAGCATCTTTGATGGTAACAACACGGATGATGCCCTCTTCTCCTAGGTGAATCTCAACAATGTTTTAGCTAGCTTCCAGTTAAGTGGCATGCCATGGGTATCGGGTATCATTACGATGCCACCAATTTGAAGGCTTGACTAGAATTATAGCACTTTGGTCTTTTATGCAGACTTTGTAAATATTCAATTTACAAAAATGTTGCACTCAATGTGTGATAAGCTGCCAAGAGGATAAGGTTTTAACAGGCATGGTGGAGCACTAACAAGAAAATGCCCAGGAATATGTTCTCCTCCTTTACTATTACTATCTGGCAGTCGGCATAGTGGTATAGAGTTGAGCACAGCCTCAATTCTAACAAAGAATGGTTAATTCTTTAAAAGTAAATATATGCCTGTTGTTTAGTGACTGTATAGCTGTCCCTTGGCTCCCCACTACAGCTTCCCAGATTTCTCCAAAATGTGGTGAATGGAGAGGGTTGAAGTGATTTCCGAAGCCATAAGTTACTGCATAATTTTGGATCTGATTTCTTCTCTTATTGGCGAGTTACCAAAGGTACAACTTATTTTGTCTGATTGGCCCTATGAAATTACATTGCATAAGGACACCCCCTAAGGACTACAAACCTGCCTAGGGTTGCAAGAAAAGCCTCTGCACTAAAAAACCTTACTAATTTCAGGTAAATAGTGTGGCTTGCCAAGAAAATTAAAATACACAAGTATGTCTTTGAAATAGGTGCATTCTGACTACTTTTTAGCGTATAGTGGATCGTCCTGCATAATCCACTCCACATTCTGAAAAAGGTATTGAAGGGTGTACTCTGCAGGAGGAAGTGTCCAGTAGAGGGTTTTGAGGTCGGGCAATCATATTCAAGCAGGATAGGTATTTTCTTAGTTAGTTTTTGATGACTTAACGTAGCTGAAATATCCAATATTTTTTAAATATGAGTGCCTCAACAGCTTGGAACCCTAAATGGAAATGTTTATGATACAGCAGATCATTCATTAAGGAAAATAGATGATAAATGGCCAGAGAGTATGATTGTAAACTTTTTTTCTTCTAACAGATCTGCATTTTGTAAACACCAGTCAACTCTAATGACACCATGCAACTAGGACTTCAAGTCTTTTAGAAAGGGGCTGATTCTCTGTCTCTTGTTAGAATTATATCTCTGAACTGCTTTGATGTATAATTTCAGGACAAAATATAACTCCTTGGCTGCAAGAGGGCCTGTTAAGTGTGGCTTCTTGAGTTCAGTATTAGGTAAAAAAGGTCCTGACATAGAAAAGTGTATTTATCATATCCAAGAAATTTAGTTATCTGTGAAAGCAGCTCAGGTTCGAAATTCATTATGACTTAGGAAACACCAGATTATAATTTTGGTACTACCCCACAAAACTCAGAGAAGCTTGAAGCCAGGTTGTGGGCTGGACCACAATTGACAATGGTGACAAAGTATAGCTGGTTCACTGCATTTATACCTCTTGTAGTTATGCCTGCTGGATTTGTATTTTGTATTTGAAAAACGATACCTTTGTAAGCAAATTAGATGATATTTTCAGCCAGGTTTTGACTATAGTGGAGTCCCTGAAAAATATAAAGTTCAAAACTATAGAAACAACTAAACTGCTATTTTTGTTTTTAAAAGAGCTACATAGGTTCTTTCCTCTTTGTGAGTCTAAAAAGTAAATAATTTTTTTGAGGTATTATAAAAGCCTACAATCTCCTTACAACTCTTATGTGGTGTAAGCACATATCTGAGGATTTTGATATTAAATTGTTGCAGCAGGCCTGAAAACTATCCATTTCTTCATCAGCTGTTGCTCCCATTCAGTTAACATCAGCCTTCCATATAGTTGCTGAATAGTTTTGGTTTTAGAAATAACAGAAGATAAATATCCCATGGGGTTCTTGTTCCAAAATTTTAAGATTTTTCTTTTACAAAAGTATGGCTGAAATATAAAAATACAATCACCTTTGTCTCTTATTACCTGGATGATGATGGTTCTTAAGGCAAGATAGGCAGATGATATAACACCATAACTTACAGTGTTAAGCTCACGACTTTGGCTTTAGGGTCTTTAATATTCACATTGAAATGAGTCTGAACAGAACAGAGAAAGAATTTCTCCAGAACAACTTAATGGTTTTTCATAATAGATACACCAAATTAGTGGAAATAACATTTACTACAACTTGTATTCTCTTTACATTTGGGATTAAATGAACGATTTTTTGGATAATTATATTAATGTGCGAAATCCTTATTAAGTTTATTGTACAGTTGCCTTCTAGGGGCGTGGCCAAATCCCTATCCCTCAGCGTCATTTTCACTTACAAGTAGTATTGGTTATGAGATATATTTACTTGAGAGAGTAGGGCTATGGCACCCTCCTGCTTTTAGAGAACATCGATTTGAAGTTAAAAAGTGTATATCGATGTTTTATTATCAATTGTATGGGTTTTGGTGAAACCTGCCCTGTTTGTGTTCCGATTTCAAGTGTGTGTAGTGTATTATTCGTTGTATTTTTGTTATTGATTTTTTTATTAATTTAAATATACATTTTCATTAATGAGAAAAAATGGAGCCCGTCGTAATAAGAAGAAAGAAACCTATAAATAAAAAGACAAAATTAGCTATTGTCTTTGACGAAGATGCTCGAAAGTAAGAATTATATTTTTGCCACTTGTTTGGAAATTCTCGTTTATTTGAAAGCTTATCTGGCTTGTTGGGATAAATTACTATCATTAGAATATTTTAATTTGATCAGTGGCAATAAGAAGAATGTTTCTGGCTAAAGTCATTTTTGTAGTGTTTATGATTTTACTCAGATATATGAAATGTCAAATATTTGTGTTCATATCAATGTAGTGTGTTACTGAAATTGTATTGGATTGTCGGTGATTATTTCTTGTACAAAATATGTTGAATCTTATAGATGAAAATACTATTCTTTCTTGGCAGACCTTTGGAAACTTCCAATGTAGGTGATTAGTATGTTTGTTTTTCTTAGTTTAATCAACAGTATGACCAATTGTTTAGGAAACCTCACACATGCTGGCACTGAGTATAGTTAACTTAATCTTATACTAGAGAGGTGGTTAGTACTGTTTTATTCACATTCCTTTTTAACTTTGGTCAGAACTATTTAATCTTCCTTAAAATCATTATGATTTAAATTAAAATGTAACAAAATCTCCATCGTTTCATATGTCGATTAAATTCTTCATCTGAAATGCTGTTACTGTTTCCAGATGGCAAATTAGTCCACTAAACTAGAGCTAAATTTTAGCAGAATTATTAAAAAAAATGGATTCTTTTTAAACATCATATTGACTACAACAAAAATAACCACATTCTAGTAATTTAATACTAATTCAATCCCTAAGTTGAACATGAACAATATTGACTTAGTGAGGAGATCAGGGAAAACAAAATGTGGATTAAAATGGAAATGTGTTTAATGACACAGTGGTAAGTGAGGTTTTGTTAGAGATCAAAAAAATTGATAACAAGCAAACTTGGAAATATACATAACAATAAATTAAGTAGATAGTAGATGATACTAATTGAAGATAAATATAATATTTTAGAAGTAAGAATTATATAAAATAAATGATAAAAAAAGTTATATGAAAGGAAGATGGTCTGGGTGCGGTAAAAAACAAAAGTTCAAATAGGAAACTATTTGAGTTTTTTTACCACTCCTGGACTATTTTCCTTTTATATGAAGACTGTCCAGAAAGTAACAGATGCTTTGAAATAAACAATTCACAGCTTGAAAAACTCTAAAGTTTATTATATACATTTGAAAGGTATACTCTTAAGCTATTTTTCTACATAATCACCATTAGAATTGAGATATTTATCACACCGTAGCCAAAGTTTTTCAATACATTCTCTGTAGAAATCTGCTGTCTGTAATTTCAACCACTGGTTTACACCGGCTTGCTGTTCGGCGTCAGTATCAAAGTGTTGTTTACCGAGGCATTTTTTCATCGGTGGGAAGAGGTGGTAATCGCTCGGCGCCAAATCTGGGCTGTATGGTGGATGGTCAAACACCTCCCATCCAAGATTGCCTGGGTACGATTGGCCGTACGTTGCCGTGAAAAAACAACACCTTGGTGCTAAGATTTCCCCGACGCTTATTTTGTATGACACACCATAATAATTTTCTTAGTGTTTCACATTACCTTTCATAAGTTGATTGTTGCTCCACGTTCTATAAAATCAACGAGAAGCACTCCCATGGAGTCCCAAAAAAGAGAAGCCATGACTTTTCTTGCTGACAGCATTTGCAAACACTTTCGTGGTTTCTTGGGAGAATGTGTATGTGCTCATTCCATTGACTGCTGTTTTGTTTCACAGTTGATATGCTTCACTCAAGAACTGCATTACTATTTGTGCTGTATTCTTGTAGAAAGGTCAGTGCTGGAGCCATTCTCAGTTCCTTATGGTCTTCTGTTAGGATTTTCAGAACACACTGAGTACAAAATTTGTGGTAACCAAGCTTCTCCACCACAATTTGATGCACCACACTCTGTGAAATTTGGGGAAAATGTTCAGACAGTTCTGTAATTGTGAAACAACGGTTTTCACGAATTTTTTCATTGTTTTACATTGCCAGGTTATCAGTCACAAGGCTAGGCCTACCAGTACAGTCCTCTGAACTGGGTTGTGAACCCCGGTACAGCTGTTGATTTTTAAAATCAATGCACCATTGCCTCACTCGGCTTTCACTCACTATTCCCTGACCATAAAAATCACAAAGCTGACGATAAATTTCAATTGGCCTGTTGTTTCGAGCCAAGAAAACCGAATCACAGGCCGCACTTCACAAGTGGTGGGATTTTCTATTGCAGGGCATATTTTGACGACACAGAGAGAAAAGTGAGGAATGCACAGTCCTCACGCTACAACAGCTGGATGTGTACTGAATGTAGGAACTTTCTGACACCAAGATGGTGGCACTACCCCTACCCATCACCACGATAAGGCAAAACGTCTGTTACTTTCTTGACATCCCTCATATATAATACTCACAGTCAATCAAGGATTCTGATTCAAAAGTTATTAAAAACCAGACATTGCTCATGTAAATGAAAACATAATGAAAGATGCTGGAGAAAATATAAATAATGAATAATTGAAATTAGCATAATAAAATATGTAAGTAATGATAAAGATATATGAATTGTGAATTTAAATGATTTCACTATTTATATATTTTTAATCATTGCTTACATTTTTTGATATGTTAATTTCAATCACTCATTATTTACATTTTTTCCCACA
>NW_027104736.1:1059485-1070536 GCF_000696795.3 Halyomorpha halys
CTGTTGTTTCGAGCCAAGAAAACCGAATCACAGGCCGCACTTCACAAGTGGTGGGATTTTCTATTGCAGGGCATATTTTGACGACACAGAGAGAAAAGTGAGGAATGCACAGTCCTCACGCTACAACAGCTGGATGTGTACTGAATGTAGGAACTTTCTGACACCAAGATGGTGGCACTACCCCTACCCATCACCACGATAAGGCAAAACGTCTGTTACTTTCTTGACATCCCTCATATATAATACTCACAGTCAATCAAGGATTCTGATTCAAAAGTTATTAAAAACCAGACATTGCTCATGTAAATGAAAACATAATGAAAGATGCTGGAGAAAATATAAATAATGAATAATTGAAATTAGCATAATAAAATATGTAAGTAATGATAAAGATATATGAATTGTGAATTTAAATGATTTCACTATTTATATATTTTTAATCATTGCTTACATTTTTTGATATGTTAATTTCAATCACTCATTATTTACATTTTTTCCCACACCTTTTGTTACGTTTATTTCTTCATTTTAATAAGCATTGTCTGATTTTTAATAACTTTTTTATCATTTGATTTATATAATTCTTCCTCTACTATGTTATAATTTATCTTCTATTAGTATTATCTACTATCTACTTACTTAATTTATTGTTATGTATATTTACAAGTACTATTAATTTATTTTTAATTTTCTCTGAATTAAGGTTATCTGGTTTTGTTGTTAAGCCTTCATCAAGGCTTGATATCCAAGTTGAAATATCGGCACAAATAATTAAGTTTAACATTTTTGTGCATCATTACTGACCGACCATCTTCTTTCTTTTCTTTCAATATTAACAGTTGTCATTAGAGCTTTACTATTAACACCCTCCTCACTTCTTAATCTCTGCACCTCTTTCCCCAACCTCCAAAAAAACAATTTTTCGTAGATTAGTATTTTTATCATAAGAAGGAAAAATGGTCGGGGGTGCAATCAGTACATTACTGACCACACCCCTGACCATCTTCTTCTCCTATTGCATCTACATTTAACTATGAACTCCTCATTATTTTTATTATAATTTAGTAAATATGGTGTTATAAAATTAAAACTATTTCAGATATAACATTAAATTTAAAAAAATATATATTTAGTTGCTGCAGTTTTTATCATGTAATTAATTTATAGGGAATTTCTCACTGGTTTTCATAAACGAAAAGTGCAGAGACGTAAAGCAGCAGAAGAAGAGTTTAAAGAAAAACTTAAAGAAGAAAAAAAACGTATTAAACTTGAGGTAAATTGATTGTTTTATTTTTTTAAGTATCTTTAAAAATATATCAGCATTATGGTATATTATTGGTTAAAGAAAGTTAAAAATATTTATTTAATATGTTATACAGTTCTGTGAAATTCTTCTGAATGGATTAATTTGTTAAATTGATAAATACTTCAAATGACCCATACTCAAATGATGCCTTATTCACTTCCCGATAAATTCATTGCAACTCACTCTTTTGTATTTTGAGACAAGATTACTTTTCCTAGATTATCATTGTTCTTTTTGAAGATTGTTGATATCAAATAATTAACTAGTTACACATCATTTGTAGCTTAGTGGTTCCCAAACTGGGGGATGTCACTTTCTGATGAATAAAAGAAAAGATAAAAAATTATAATTAAAATAACAAATATGCAGTGCATTTCAGCATTTACTTTGCACTTTTTCCCTTACATATTCAACTGCTCTGTGGATAATTCTGCAGCAAATGTTCTTTTGGCTCAACAAGAGTGCCACAAAATTTGTTCAGCCCAAGAAGGGTGCCGTGTGGAAAAAAGTTTGGGAACTGCTGGTCTGGCTTATCTCATTTTTTACAACTTTTTGGTTTTGAAGACCTGAGTTGTTTTTTTTATATACTCATAAACCATAATATAATTAAAGAATTTGACTGAGTAACACTCCATGTTACATTTTTGTGGAATCAGGTTTTCAACTGAATGAAATTGTATGAAGCTGAATATTCTGTTACATGTTCTTAATAAAAACTCATATAGAAATCAACAATAGTGACAGAATAAAGATCTATGTTACTTTCAAGCAAAAAAGTAAAAGTTTGTTGTTTGGTCAATTTTTATTGATATCCAGTATATTTTAAAAATTTACACTGCCCGTTATTCAGCCCATTTCTTCAATTACTTATCTATTAAATTCAACCATTAAATTTCACTTGGAACATGGTTTAAATAATAGTTAATTGGTGAATTTTGTTTTGCAGATCATTTTAATCCATACTTTTTTAGCTTATTAAAAGCATAGTATATACTAATACATACTTTTTTTGAAATACTTAATAAAATTTCTATTAATTTATTTTTAATTCTGAATACTATTACAGTCCAGAGAATATCATAAGAAATTAGTTAGAACTTATAAACCAATTCCTGTGCTTGAGGAGCAATTAGCGAAAGAGTACAAAGTGGATAATGCTACTGTCAGTGTTCTTGAGCTGGATGCTGATCTCCTTGCAGAAACAAACTTTTTGATTGGTAATAATAGAGTAAGTATGTTCAATAAAATCTTACAACTAATAAACTATAATCATTAATGAATTTTAGGGTTGGCAAATCAAGTTCGTTTGATTTTTATATGTATTTTTACAAACTTATTCTTTGAAGAATTAGTTCTCTAAATAGATTATTTGTCATATTTATGATAATTCAATTATGAATTCTTTAGATTTTTTTTTATCCTGTTATGGTAATTTTTCATTTCAGAATCCTTATTTCTAAAATTTTATTTTTGACTACAAGTGGATCTGTGGGGTGAAGGGACTCTAGGGGGAAATAAACGTAAGCATAGCCTTTGTGATTTGAATGATGTTCATCATCAGAATTACTTTTTTACATGTAATGCTTTTCTACTTATATTATTTATAACTTTTGCTGTATATTTTTTTTTTCCTACACCAAACGAAGTGAGCTATTACACCATTTTCCCTCTCACAGCCCAATACAATTTTACTTTTCCTCTTAGTTGGTCCGCATTCTGCTGAAGATCTTCTAGACCAATAAACGTTAAAAGATGGTCTCCATCTATATCTCCCATGTTGCATAGAGGACATTTCGGGGAATCTACGATGCCAATTCGATGGAGGTGTTTTTGGAGCAGATCATGTTCTGTTACTAGATGAAAACAAGCCACTCTCTCAGCTCTGCTAAGATTGCCAGGAATTTGTTTATCCTTATGCTCTCTTCTTATGCAATAGGCTCTCTCACTTCTTTCTTTCTGCTTGAACTTTGTGTCTGGCGCCTGTCCTGTCCTTACAATAAGAACTTATCATTGATTTTACTGTTCTGTAGGAAAGTGGTAGAACAGGCCGGTTCTCTGCACAACTGAGCTTAGCCAACTTGTCAGCTTGTTCATTACCATTTATACAAACATGGCCTGATATCCACTGCAGAGCTATAACCCTTCCTCTTTTCTTCATGATAACAGCCATGTTTCTGCACTTATCTTCCGTGGGTGACCCTGCAGCACCTAGTGTTGTTAATTTGTGTATTACGGCTTGGGAGTCACTCAGTTAATACATATAGACCCATTGGTATAATTGTATAGCCATTGCTCTATAGGATATAGCTCATAAATTGTTTTTAGTTCAGCAGCTCTAAGGTCGAGTTCAGGGCAATCTTTTTTGATCCGACCACGTGCCAGTTTGAGTCGCCCGTAGACATCAGCAGAATGCTAGCTATTATATTTCTTCATGATCAATACATCCAGTTTTCTTTTCACAGTTATCTTTTTTATTGGAATTTAATACGAAAATTACATCTTGAAGATTTCTTTTTCAAAAATTTTGTCTCTAATTCCACATTTCAGCATGTTTGATTGTGTGGTGTTTTGAAGAGAACCATTGAACCAGTAAATTCTTTAATATTCAGTAATAAAAGCTAATTAATTTTACTTAAAATTTGTTCTGCATGATTGTTCTCTTTGAGTGAATATTTTTGAGAACATTTATTCACAATTTATTTATTTCTCAAAATAAGAAACAATTACAACCAGAGAAAAAGTTCAATATTTGAAGAGCTTTATTTTTAAGTAATGGATATAATTAGCCAGTTTTGTTTTAAAATTGTAGCAAATTTTATTGAATTTAAAAACAGCTATCCATCAGCACATATTTTTGGAGTTATGTAACAATTTAAAAAATGGCTCAGATTTTGCTTAAAATCCGAAATATTGTTTTTGTTTCTACAAAAACAAAGTTTTTTTTTATAACTACTTTCTGTTTATTATTTATGTGGAAGTAATTATAATTTGACATCTAGAACCCAGACAACATTTGTGTTGACTAGTGTAATTTGTCATGCGATTCTGTGTATAGTTGGAAATCTATGTACAATGTACTCAACCAAGTGGGTACATATTGGAGTCTGAGCCTTTATAAACTATACCTTGAGATTTTATCTATTCTCATTTGGAAGTTTAATTTAATTAATTGAATTTTCTACACTTTTACAATTTTTTCAAATATTCAACAATGTTATATACTTAACATTAAATATACACTTTTTTAATTTTACAGGTGAAGTATGAGCCAACCAATGATGATAAGGAAAATGCACCAGATGACAATGAAGAGATTGAAGAATTACCTGGGATGGAACTGAAAACAAAGAAAGAAGTTGATAGAGAAGTGAAGCTTAAAGCATTAAAAGAAGTTAAAAAAAGTAAAATTTTTAAACAAAAAGATAAAATGGAAAGAATAAAGCAGAAAAAGATTGCCATGAGACAGCGGAATGAAAAGAAAAAGCTAAAAAAAAGACTTGAAAAGAAAAAACCTAACTATCGAAAACACAAGAAATAGAAAAGCGCTTATATTTATCTTGTATGATAATATTTTATAAATTTTGTACAAATATTTTGTGTAATATATTGATTGTTTGTTTATATTGAACTTTTTTTTCTTTAAATATTTTAGGTATCCCATATACAATGTTTTTCAATTGGAAGGTTAATATTTTTATTCCATTTAAGTTTTCATTGTGAAAAAAACCTATAACTCCCCTGTTACACACTTAATATTCCTTCTTCAATGTTTTAGGGCTCTTCCCCCATCATCAGAATGATCCATCTGAAATTCTATCATCCTATAAAATATACATTGCATTTTGCTTGTCTTATACAACCTGTAATAGCTATTTTCATTTGACCTTAATAGTAGTTAAGTAGTCTTTATATATTCTTAAAAAATACTTCGTCATAAATTAGCTGCCCTGCAATGTACACTACTACTGTTATATTTCATTTCCACCATCACTTTAATGTACCTAACTTAATCTTTTTAATTCCTCACCTCTACTACTGCTGTTATGGTATTTATATGGTATTTATTATTAGCTTAGCATCTTTCTTTATTTTTTAAACATAATTATTAATTTATTTGATGATATTTTTATTTAATGATTATATAATTTTTCTTTTAATACTATTATAAATTGGAGACTATTGTAACTACAATTTATTTATTATGCCTTCATAATTTTTGCTCATGTTTTTTGTTTCAGTTTTGTAATTAATTGTATTTTTTATATTTTTTTGAAGATTCATTGAAGATTATTGATTTTCTAAAGATACAAAAACTAGGGCTCTGTCTATAATCATAAATATCAATGAAATAATGATATGCCCTAGTGACGTTGTAAATGATCTTGGTGTAATTTTTGGTAGAAGATTAAATATTACTCTTCACTTAGATTATTTTAGGTTGACCCTAGCACTAAATGGACTAAGCCATATTGAGGGCACTCTTGTCTTAGATTCCCGACTAAGATGATTATTACAAAGGACTAGTACTAGGTATCCTGTAGTCTGTGTCCTCAATCTGGAATTGAAATCCTGTTCAATAACAGAGATATAAATTGGTGATATTCAAGAAATGGGACTGCTGTGAGTAAACAAAGCTCATAAGGTGCTGCTAAAATATATGTGCTAATAAAAGATATGTGGGAAGATGTGGCTTTTGACCCTGTGAGAAGAGAAAAAAGTGTTATTTTAATAATGAAAAGAAGAAAATGGAAATGAATAAAGCACCAAAACACCATTAAGGAGTGGAATCGATGGAGGGTTACTACTCAGAAAAAGCACTGGCTTGAGAATATACTAACCCAATGTCCATTCATGGTTAGAAACTATATGGTTTGTTCCTGACTACCGAATTTCAGAATTTCTCATAGCACCTGAAGAATTTTGGGCCAAGCTCCATGGCTTCAGAAAGGAGAGAGTTTGCCACAATTGTGTTCCAGAAACTGCGGAGCTTGTCACAACCTACACCTTTTTTGAAGAAATGAGGGCTAAGCTACTGGGGGAAGCCATGCTCTTTGTGTTTACAGAGAATGATTTTCCAAAATTTATCAGAAAGGACAATTATCCTTACTGCAAAGCATTCTTATAAGCGTTGAAGAAGACATTAAGACCTGACTATTTTAATCTCTATTAAGGAAAAGTGGCTATTTTGCTACTAAGGTTTTTTCTATCCATGTGTGCCTGAACCAAATTTACACTTCAGTATTGAATAATTATTGAGAATTTCACAGTTTTGTCAATATTGAAGAATACATTTAGTTCAGATATGGGCAGATAGCAAAGAAAAATTTTATTGGCACAATAGTCACTTGCGTCCCTTTAATTCTAACTTTCTCATTTATAATTTTAGTGGAAAGAAGGTGAAGAGGCAGGAATAGGTGTTTAACCCTGCAGGAGTGTCCTCCTTTTTAGTCCCCCTGAGTATTTATCTCATGATAGATTTGCACTATTTTGTTTTTACTATTGGATGTGATGATGACAAAAATCGTTAAGATTATTTTAGGCTCATGATTCAAAATAAGAAATACAGGAGGTGTCCAGGTTAGGAAAATGTTCAAAGGAGAAAAAAAGATGTCAGGTTAGGAGTGTACTGATGAGAGAAATAGTCTTACTGTTGGGAGGAGGCCTGAGCAAAATTGAATTGAGTATACTCTACACCTATAGGTGGGGAGGTAAAAGAGGGATTACCATAAAAAAACGGTTGTAACAACATCAAATGCTTAATGGAAGGTAGACAAAAGTTATAAGCAAACCAGTTTAAATACTAGTGAAAATACAGGGGTTTATTTCCTAATATGAGCACAATACTCAAGGTTACACCTCTCCCCGGTTAAAGCTCACGATATGTAATACCTAACGAATTGTTACTACATTCAAGTTACTGCAGGAGACCTTGTTCTACCAAGGAGAAAAAAATGTAACCCAGAACAAGTAGAAAAAAACAGAAAACCGGACCCGGTGAGTGTCGTTTTAAGAGGAAAACAAAATGAAGAGATGCAATTGTAATAAATTATGTTTTTTTATTTTATAGACTGTAAACAAAAAAAAATTGTTTTAAGTTCAACATGAGTTTTATTTGTTTAAATTTGTAATTGTGGAATAATGTTTGTTATAGTCTTTCTATAATTATCCCAGACCAGCAATTTAGTTGAATGGCAAGTGTTTAAAGAAGAAAGTATGAACACTGACATGTTTTGTTAATTATTTTGATGAACTGGTAACACTGGGGACCGCCGACCTCCATTGTGGCGCGAAATGATTCTAGCAGAGTGGGATAATATTCATTGTGTAGCTTTGAAATCGAGAATTAAGTTATTAAAATCGTGTTTGTGACTGTTTTATCATGTGTCTAGTGCTGATTGTTAACTACAATTTATTCCTTATTTTGTCCAGGTAAGATTACGATGCATTATAATTCAGAAAAATGAAAAAAAAAGTGTGGATTTCTTATTCTTATGGACAAATTGTTTGCCTTGGCCACGTAATTTTTTTTTAATATTCTAGACGTTCTGCTTTCTTATGAGATCATCTCTTTAGTTCTTAATAACAAAATTTTACGTTTTGAAGTTCCGAATAGCTTACATGATTTAAATCTAATTGTGAACTCAAAAGGAAAGTACATTCGATTCAAGTTCTGGAGCCAGAAATCTCTAATTTAAATTTATGAGATAGTATTTTCGTTTCTACTCAGATCGTCTCGGAAACAGTTTTAAAATGTGAGTAGTCTTCAGGTCTATAAAACCGAGAAAATTGGAAAAGATATCACTCTCGAAGAAGCGATCTGTTTTAAAAGTAATCTTAGTTGGTTCTCATTTATTTATATCTTTTTTGCATCACTTCATTTGTTTACTTACGGAAATATCCGATAAATATTTTATTTCTTTTAAATGAAGTTTCACTTGATTTTATTACTACTTACTTCTACCTAACAAAAGCGACATATTATTTTAAGAACAGTAAAAAATAAAATAATATAAGAAGCCAGAGTAAGTTTATAAAATTGCACGGTAAGTCTATTGATATTTTCTATTAATCTGCTAAAGTGAAACCTATTATTCTAAAGTAATAAATTGATAATTAATAATTCTAAAGAATAATAAGATTAAGGATTTACTCTCATTAATAATGAGAATAAGCAATATCAAAATTAGGAAAGAGGAATGAACTAAAATATAATATACATATAAAAATCTTTTAGGAACTATATGCTAAATATGAAAATTATTTAAAGTTATGAAAAAGTGGGAATTAAAAACCCTATGTAATTAATTAAATATGTAAGTAAGATAATGGGATTAAAAAAAGTAAATATGTTATGTTAGCCAAAAGGAGAAAAAAAATATGGGTCTAGTTAGTTAGCAAATATATGTACAAAATGAAAATTATTTATAATTTAAGTTATGAAGAATGAGAAAGGAAGTAAACCGTAAAATTGGGTGACTATGGCACAACGTCGTTTTTCAAGTTTGAAACGTTCTGGCGGGCTTGAAAAAGGGTTCAGACAAGTGCTGGAGGTTTCATGAGTTCCCGTAAGATTGCTCTGTCAGTACCGACAGTCGGATTCGTATTTCGTTTTCCCGATCGTATGGGATTTTTTTCGTTGCTTCAGAATAATTTAAGATTCGACATAATCTTAGATTATGGAGTGTTCATCTGAATAATTTTTCTTTGTTAATAATATTATTCTGAAGTGGATACAGATTGCAGTAAATTTAATTCCATAATTGTACATTAATTGAATACCAAAACACGGGCGCTAGGGTAGCTTTATTACACCAGTTGTGTTTCACAAGATTGTATAAAATGTTTGTATATAGGTAATCGATCTATTATGAATATTTGTATATGTCGTATAATAAAATATTAGGAGGTAAGAAAAAAACAAAAACAAAAAAAAACACCAGTTGCGCACCATTTTTACACTAGGGGTGATTATGGTACAAACTTGTTTACTTAAATTTAGGTATTAAAAAAGGGCTTTTTAAACCGAGAAATTCAATTAGCAACATTTTCTTCAATTAGGCTAAATTTTTGCTTTTGTTTTTCTAGTCCCGAAACCTTCTAGAACCTCTAAAGAGTAAAAAAGAACGGGTAACAATGGTACACTATTTATGTCCTTGGAATCCATGATAAAAAAGGGTGTACCAAATCCATCTGCATTGCGGGGTGAAATTGGTATAACAAAATTGCTATGTCTCGCTTAATATTTGATGAACATTTTTTTCAGTAATGACAGTGAAGGAATGATATTTCAAAATTAAAGGAAATAATCGTTATTGCAGCAGTACAAATGTATATTAGGTTTAGGAATAAAAATCTGTTCCACAGTCATCCCATTTTATGGTATGTAATTAATGAGATATGTAAGTAAAATAATATAATGAAAGAAATTAAAATATAAAATTACTAAAGCCGAAAAAAGTAAGTTGTAAATATGACAATTATTATATGTACTGAACATATCTTAATAACTTGGGTAAGGAAGAAAGAATATGAAAAAAGTAAAGAATATACTGCTGTGTACGGGGCTTCGGGGTTTCTAAGCCCGACTAGGAGTTCCCTGTACACGTATTATATTGAAATTTATTCATCTATTCATGTATTTATATAATTTATTTATATTTATTTGTATTATATATCTCTATCGGTTCCTGATGGGAACCGACTGAAAAATTATGCGCTATATTTAATTTAAACACTAAAAACCAGGGACCCCCTCGCCATGGTATGCTAGATATGAATATCTATAATTAATCGTTGGAGTTCCTTTCCAACGGTATCGTGTTGACCAATTTACTATGCTATTATATATGAGGTGGCATGCAGGGATTATTAATTATCAAGTCAAGTCTTTGTTACATATTTTATATTTACAATTATGTATACATTAGTAAGAATAATATTATGAGAGAGCATGGTAGACCTGTTTCCTTATACTTTAATTGTTATATTATAAATTGAGAAGTACCAGTTGGGATCTTTGATAGTTATACTGACTCTAAGTTATTAATTCTATTATTGCCATTCAAATTACAACAGAAAAAGTCTTACTTGTTTAATACGTCGGTCGGCTTGGCAGTTGTCGCGGCAGGGCATCCATATTCGCTATGCTCCGCAGCCTTCCAGCTGCCGCTGCTGGATCCCTCCGAGGGGTGACTTCCTCCTCTCGCCTCCAACTGGTCTTCCCCAGATTTTCCCTCAGGCTGTCTTCAAGTGTCCATCTCTCCTAGACTGTGTCCAACTGTCAGACTCCCTTAGACTGTCCTTCTGTCCCAGACTGTCTGACTCTCTCAGACTGCCCTTAACTTTCTTCCTCCTGGCCTTTTTGCTTATTTTCTCCCCTCTCCTTCTGACTCCTTCTTTTGATTTCTGTTCTTTGATTGGTTTTTCTTTGTTCAGAGGGGGTGAGAAGGTCCAATGACCTTCGGCGAAAATCGGTCCTTTTCCTACCTTTCATGTTTAAATTAAGGCGGCTTTCTTCTTTGACTGGATTTTCCCCGAGGTGTTTAAAGTGGCCACGTGTAAGATAAGGGCTGTTTATTTGTTTATCTCTGCCTACACGGTCAATAGTCCCTGGGGGTGCATATCCTCTGTTATCTATATATCTCTGTACATTACCTTAGATGTTTTGCCAACGGGTTTCTGCCTAGGCCCGGCGGTATCTTTGCCATGCCGACAAAAGAAATTACTTAGCGCTAAAAATTTCAGC
>NW_027104736.1:1071041-1073595 GCF_000696795.3 Halyomorpha halys
TTCAGAACCGGAAATCTTTTCTTGGAAGACGCAAAGCGCTCGGGTCGTTCTTTAACTTTGATGATGATCAAATTCAAACATTGGTCACAGACAACCCTCACTCTACGACACGGGATATCGCAGAAACGCTTAACATATCTCATGCAATTGTCTCAAATTATTTGGGAGCTGCGGAATATGTTTCTCATGATTTAACGGAAAAGAATTTATTGGACCGCATATCCATTAGCAATTCCCTCCTGAAACAATTAGTGATCCATTTTTAAAGAGGTTGATAACTGGGGATGAATAGTTGTTCCTGTACAATAATATTGTGAGGAAAAAGTCCTGTGGAAATCGAAGTGACTCGCCGTTAACGACTCCAAAAACATGATTACAACCAAAAAAAGTGATCCTCCACCCATCCTATTCAGCAGACTTTGCCTCAGCAGAGTTTCACTTATTTCGGAGCCTTCAAAACTCTTTTAATAAGAAAAACTTTAATTCGCTCGAGGACTGCAAAACGCACATAAAGGAGTTCATTGCACAAACAACTGAGAATTTCCGGGAGGAGGGAATTAAAAAATTTCCTGAAAAACATGTAATAGATCAAAATGGGTTATATATAATTTCTTAAAAATATTTACAAGAATCTTAAATTTTTATTGAAGTCACTAGTAAAAAACGCTACGGACTTATTTTACAACCCGATAGTTAATGAGAAAAATGAGTAGAGAATAACAAAATAATCTATAAATGCAAGTAATAATAAAATAAATACCTCTGAAACACATTCGCACCTACATGTCATATTTTCATTCAATATTGGAAATTCTGAACCGAGCTTTGTTGTTCCGCCCTCATATGGAAGGCATAGCAGGAATCCCAGATCCCCAGGAGATCCCAGCGATCCTCTCACAATCGTGTCCCTGGTATTTAAAGCTTGTTATTGGAAACTGAGTGAGAGCGCTGGAGTCACATATGCTCATGTGACTTGTAGTAACTGGCCTTACCAGAACTCTTTCAGCAATTTACAAAAGGTCTTGAACCACGGTCTTCAATCTTCAAGAAGGATTATAGGGATGGTTGGTGCTGGTTAGGGATTGTAATAAAAGATTAAGGGATGAATCCGATTTTGATGAAAGTTTGAAAATCTCGATGAAATTACGCCAAGAATACATGGGATGTCGGGGTCAGAGGTATTGTTTGTTTCCTAGTATGGATAATTGACCACGGTACGATTCTCTTGGTCCTCACTGGTTTTAGTATGGTCTTGTAGATCAGTAGTACCGGCTAGGTGATGAATCGACAGGGTAAGTTTGTATGGAAACGGAAACTAGCCGTAAAACTCACAGAATGATACTTCACTCCGTAGGGAACCAGTGTACGGCCGTGAAGGGGAAGACAAGTTCTATAGGAACTAGCTGTAGGTCCATACGGGAGGAACAAAAGGTTTGGCGGTTGTTGTTTAGTGACATCTGATGTAAATCCAGAGATAGCAAATTGAAGTAAAAGTACAACATACCTTTCGAAAAATAGCATTAGAATGTACCGATCCACTATGTATATTACTAATTGCCTTCTAAGAAGGAGGTTTCCTTAGAGAGAAATTCATAATTCAGTTTATCAAAGTGCGTTATTTTGCCTCTGAGGGGGAGGGGCTATTAAATGCCATGGAGAGAAGACATTAGCTTTTGGTTTGTAATCTGTATTGATGCATGTAATACATTTAAGAATATTACTACGTCTGACATTATTATTACATTTGTACAATTTAAAAGAAATAGTACAGATATTGATGTAGGATATTTGTGTGATGATCGTAGTGGTTCACGGGTCGACAGCTAGATTGCGCCAGAAGGTTCATAAAGGCTTTAGCGGTAGCTAAAGCGGTTTCCAGTAAATAGTAGCAGGGTCGTTACACACTATCATTGCGCAAGATAGAGATGTATCAAGAGAAAGATACATTTGTAGATTCAGGGATATCACTTCAGGGTCTGAATGGGACGAAAGGATGAATGAAGGATCATCAGTAAATGTTTCAGGAATGTATTGGAATTTTTAAGGATATCAGTGGTAAAGAGCATCTTTGACCCAAAAAGCTGCTTTAAGCGACAACGGCCTCAATGAATAATTAAAGATTTTAGGGCGTTGCTGACTTGGAAGAAATAGATCTCACGAGTTGGTGAAAAGATTGTAGTGAATGGCTTTTGAGCTTAAAGGGCAAAGCATCCGGTCAAAAACTTGAGTTATGTCCAAAAAAGGCGCAGGTGAATATTGCTTGCATTTAAGTGCAGATGAGTTCCTGATGATGATGTCCTGTTGCAGGAAGTATTATTGGCAGGTTTACCTAGTTTTTTTAGAGAAACGGATTATGGAATGTTTGCACATCAAGGGAAAGAGAATTGTGCGAAAGATGCAATAGTATTGACAGATAAAGAATAGAGTGGATTGGGTGAAAGATGTAATTGTATTGACAGATGAGGAATAAAATAGCTTTTTTGGGAAGTTGCCGAAAGGATCTTGGAAGTCAGAAGATTATAACCAGAGAATTTCCTGAGCTTTAGTTTTTGTA
>NW_027104736.1:1073785-1091408 GCF_000696795.3 Halyomorpha halys
ACTAAACTAAAAGGCTTTCATCACTTGTTTTTCTTATTATGAACAACAATAAATTAATTGTAGATGATTGAATCGGTTAAAAATTATTTGGAGTATTCAAAAAAAAAAATGTCAAGTGTATGCAGTGCTTTCTTCAAATAGATGCGACATAGATTTTTTTAAATGTCACTGTAATCTTAATAATTTATAGAATACACAAAAGAAATTAATTCTTCGGATCTTTGACAAAGGTAACTCGACTGAGGTTATGGACAAAACTGAATGTGTTGAAAAAATTCTCAAGCTTCTATCTGACACAACTTACAAACCCGCCCACTTATACTCCAGTTTAACCTACTCCTAAGGAACCTTCTTGTGACCAATCAGATTAACCGCACCACCTACCTTAACCTCATTTCTTATGATTCTTAGCCTCCAGCTTATACGAACTCCCTAAAGTCCATAAACCTGGTAATCCTCTTCGTCCCATTATGTCTAATATCAACGTTCCATCTTCTAAACTTGGCAAATTTCTTCTTCTTGCCCTTCAAATTCTTAGCCATAATATCCCTTATGATATTTGTAATTCTTTCCACCTCAAAGAACTTTTACAATCCTTCAACTTTCATTTTTTACACCGTTCCAATGTATTTTACCGGATTCCTTGTTCCACTCCGTGTTGTAATTCCTTCTATATCAGCGAAACTATGAATCAACTTAAAAACTTTATTTAAGTGTTTGTATCTTTTTGGCCCTGATGAAGCTTTGCAACGTGGGGCGAAACGTTGGCTCAATGTAAATGGTTTAATCACTATTTGAGTTTTTCTTTGATCACATCCGGACCATCTTCCTTTCATTTTTAACATTTTCATCTATGTTTAGATATCACTCCTTAAAAAAAAAAAAAAAATAAGTTCTAATAAAATATTTTTTATGGTAACAAAACCCTTGATTATCATTATACTCACCCGTAACGCAATTAATTTCGGTTAAAACCGTGGTTTTGTGAACTTGGAATATGTTTTTTTTTTATCGTGGTGGGAGAAGCGGGGCCTTCTAAATTAATAAAAATTCTAAAACATCACAGTATATCCTCCCCGCGGTTCGTTCGCATCTGTCTGTTGTTTTATCCCAAATTTTGGTTACTTTAATGAAAGCTATATACAGTTACTTGACAAAATTTATGACTGTGCCAATCATAATGGGGAGGAATATAAAACGGTGGCTTGAATAAAAAACGTTACAAAAAAATAATTTTCCATTCGGAACACCATATCTTCACAACTATCTGTAATACTAAACACTTAAATAGAACATAATTTAATATAGAGTAAACTTACTAAATTATGAGGTCCATTAGAGCTGTTAGCGTACAATAGATACAGTTTTTCAAAAAGGAACATTTTTTTTCCTCCAAAAAACGAAAAATCAATATTTTGTTTATTTATTTTTGGAAATATCATGGACACTATTACTTCTACAAACGATATACAGAAGTCTATTTGCTCATTGGGGAGTAGTGGCAGCAGTTTCTATGGTATTCACCAAAACAATTTCATAAAATATTGATTTCGGAAAATCTTATGGTTTTTGAAAAAATATATCTCAGAAACTAAAGCTAGTTGAATTTCGTTAATAACGAAATTAATTATCAATCAGTATAAATTATAACACTGTGGTAGTATTAGTTTACATTTTTTCTTCTTGGGTCTTTTTATCTACTATATATTAATTAATATTACACTTAAAATTCTTATAACAAACATAATTTAAAAAAAATATATAAACTAATATGTTGGTTTTTTCTTTATTTTGGAACGAATTTGTTTTTATATCATGTTTTTCCAACTAATTTGGAAACAAATATTAATAACTTTTTTACCTTATTTTTAATCCCGAGATAGAGATATCTGTGGATTGTCAAATTTATTTTTCCTTTATCCATATTCTATTATTCTCCCTCACAATTAATAAATAAACTATTTGCTATTGTATTTTAGTGCACTTTGTTGTGTATTATATTAAACTATTTTTGTCAGTGAAATGGACACTTTGTTATCTGTATAGTTTATTTAGCAGTTCGGCATTTAATTTTTTTGTCTGTTTTGTAATGGATCGCATTGTTTTAGTTTTCAGTTATTGTAATTGCTGCTAAAAGGTTTATTATCTAGCTATTTTTTTATTTACAGTATTTCAACATCCTGAAAATCTAAATTGTGTCCTTACTCGGCGTGTTGCTGTACTATACTAATACTGTTTTTTTTTCATTATATTTAAGATTTAATTGTTGATTAATGAGATTATAAGTGATTATGACGATGAATGAGATTACAAGTGATAGTTAATCAGAGGAAATTTTTATAGATCAAGAGTAACATAAAGAGGTGGAAGTTTTAAACTGAGTTTTTAAAATTTACAATCAGAATATAACTGAACTTTGAAAAAGCTGTTTTATAAAAAAATTTCAACACCATTGTTTATCCAGTTGAAACTTTCAACAGCATGAAATTCTAGCTAGCTACGGCACAGAGGGGAGGGAACACAAGTCCCGTTTCTTGAAAAAATTATGTTGATCACACAATTTCGAGTTAGAAATTCAGGTGAAAAAATATATGTATACTTTGCAACAAATAGTGGAGATATATATCTCTTTCTTGTGGTAAAATTCACTCGAAAATTGAGTTCTATCTTTATCTTAATTCATTATGATGTTGATAAATTCTGTCTTTTATGTATTGATCACTCCACTATAATATATTTCGGGGCTATATAGTCAGTTGATTTTATTCCTCTCTAGCATTTTTATTTTTTTATTAATTTTATCTGTCATGTTGTTATACAAATTATTAATTTTGTTTGTTCTTCTATAGCCGAACTTACTACTCTGCTGCATCATATTTTTTAAACGTCCTATTCAGACAGTGATAATTTCTTGATAAACGTATAGTTTTTATATTTTATTACATTTATACCTGGTATTATAATAGTATATACTATTATATATATACTATTATAGTATATACTATTTTCATTTGGCATTTTTTATTAGTTATTATTTATATTAATTGCTGAATTCTATGTCTTTTCTATGATACATTTTGAGTACAAATTATCTAAGAAGAATTTATATATTTTTGTTTTAGTTGTATTTATTTTTGATTTATTCGTTAATTGTATAGCTTTATTTATGATTTTTTTTTATAATATTCATTTTCATGTAATGTGAATGATTTTTCGTCCGTTTTTTCGTCTACTTTTTTTTTGTCCGTTAGTTAATAACGTTTATCTTCGTTGGAGCAGCCGTTTCCATTACATTCGCTAAAATAAATTTTCAGCATATTGATTTTTTGTTAATAGAAAACAATTTTTTTTTTTTGGAAAACTGTGTCTCGAGAACTATTGAACACTAAGAGATCTATCAAAGCTCATCATTTCGAAAATTTAATTTACTTTAAATAATCTGTTATGGAATTCTTTTAGTTTTAAGGATATGGAGGTATAAGTGAAAAAGAACGAAAATTAGGTTTCTGGAATAAAATAAACTAAATTAACAAAATATTGATTTTTCGTTATTAGGAAAAATATGCTGCTTTTTAAAAAACTATCGAGATAGCTATTGAACGTAAAGAGCTCATCGTTTAGGAAAGTGACTACTTTAAATGATGTTTTGTGAAGTTTTTTTTTAAGTGTTGCTTGTAGTAATAAAGATATAGAGCTCCAAATGAAAAATGAGTGACAAGTTTAAGTTTTTCTGAAATAGACTAAACTTAAGAGGGCGTGCACCTTAAATACTTTAATATTTATTATTAAATGATATTTACTCTATCCGTTATATAGTATAGGCAATAATTGAACCATTTTCTAGGAGAAAAGAATTTTTTTTAATTGAAAAAATTCTAAAATGGATTTTTTTACATCTAGAACAACCACCATTATTTATTTATTCTTTCTAACTGTGGTTAGCGAAGTCATAAATTTTTATTTTAAAATATATTTAGTGTTCATTAAAGTAATTAAAAAATGTGAGTAAAATAACTTATTTTTTTTGTCCCCTCGGGCTCTTGGGCCCTAGCCCTAGAGACGATGGCTGTATAAGAGAGCGCGAGGGACTGGTAGCGGGTGGGGGCCGTATTGACCCGGGCCTGCGCCGAGGGATGGTGGCCCAATCCTCGGCTCCAGTCCACCAACGACCGCCGCTGGGTCCACCTGTTGGTCACATCACTTGTTGATACATGTAACATCACAACTTCACCAAAGGTAGTCATAATATCTCCTCCACCGCCCTACCGCCTTTATATTCTTCACCTTATTTTTTAAAAAATATTTTGTAATTTTTTTTTTTTTTTTAGTGAAATAAAAATCGAGATGATCAATAATTTTTTTATATTAAAAAATAATTAATTTTATAATAAAAAAAAATTAAAGAAATAAATCGAGCGCTGTAACCTCGTAAGGCCGCGACAGGCCGCTTAGGCTGAGGATTTCTGCCTGCCGCCACTTGTTGATAGCGGCTCTGTGAACACTCACCGTAAGTGACCCATTGAAAAGCTGACAATATTAATGAAAGAGGTAAATCCAGCGAACTGGAACCTGTTGGCCTCTTGAGCACTCGTATATCCTCCACATGTTTTTTAGAACCTTGGTATCTTCGGCAATGGCCAGAATTCCTCTAAGAGAAAGGAGATTTTAACTCAACTTTCTTAGGATCAGAATTTAAGCAAATTATAATCTAAATAAATAACAAAAAATATATATATATGTCACTACTCTTAAAAAGAAAACTTAGAGAGTAGATTCCGAAAAACAAAATTTCTGGCTCTTACTGTTTCATTAACTTCATTCAAGGAGCTTCAAAAGACCAGTTTTTATTTTATTTTTTTCGTTTTAACGATTTCGACTTCTTGCTGCGTTTAGTATACCGATAGATATTTTTCGAAATAGAGCGTTTATCTAACTCAGTCTTCTTCAAAAGTTTTGATAAACTAATAATTGTAGGGATTTTCTCTGAACTGTCACGGATAATAAACAAGTAAGCTCAAAAAATAAGGTATATAAAGGTACCTTTCCAGAGCGCTAAGTACTGGATTGTGGACTCATTTTCTAGGGTGGATCTTACTAAAGTATATTTAAGATGAATTATAGACATATTATTCTGAATCGTTACATATTTTTTTTTTTTTTTAGGAATTGTTTTTGAAAAATGCATTGAGAATTAAATATAATATAAAGAACTATAATTAAATATAATGTAAAGAACAATTTCAAATGCTCTTCATTTTGAGTAATCATGGTTTTTATTTGAAATCAACCTACTGTTTCTTGGTTTTCTATTATATTTCAAGATATTAAATTAAATTACAATTATAACTTGAAACTATATCTAGCTCATCGAAACCCATCCAATGAAATTTCTACTTGAAAAGAAAGGGACTGATGGGAATGCGAAGCCAACTTTAAGCGAAATTTCTTCAAAATAACTATTTTAATGTTTCTTTTTTATTAATTTAATCTATCATTCGTTTAGTTATATTTTGGTTTTGTGTATCTCTACAGTAGGGAAGAGGTACTATTCTTTAATACAATATATAGTGGGTTTTATTGATTGTAAAAATTTATAAATGCTAAAAAATTAAAATCATTAAAATGATTAAAATCTTTTAATAAAACACTTTTAAACGTACTACAAGTTTTACGAGTTTCTAAGAAACATGTTTTGTATTATCCTCATTGTAAAAAAAAAAAAAATCAGTTAATCAAATTATATTAATAATTCATTTCATAATTTTATTTCAATATTTTTATTTTTTATTTAAGAATATTAAATTAATAGCTTATTCTTAAATGTAAAAATAAAAAAAAAAGAAAGATTTTCCTTAATGATCTACTTAAGACAGAGGATAGTACGGTACTATTTTATTTTCAAGATATCTTCATGTTTCAGCACCTCCTGATCCCTGCTTCATAATAAAGTACAAACTAACACTATTAGTGTTGTAGATTTAACTTAACACAATTGCACTAACTTGTACTTTAATACTTAACTCCTATAATATCACTAGTGGCCACCCCTATCATGAAAAAAATTAGAATTAGTGTTATTACCACGTTGTTTAATTGTTATTACACAATTTTATTTATTACACAACTATTAGCTTTAATTATGAAACAGGGCCTGGGGCCAAAAAATCCATTTAAAAAGTGGAGATGTTCTCTTTAACTACTGAAACGATTTTGATAAAAATTTCGTCGGTAGCGTGTTAAAGTTAAGACAATTGACCTAAAGAACCTAGAGAGTTTTTGAGAAAATAATTTTTATTTTTAAATATGTTAAGTCCAAGTTTGATCCATTTTAGGATGATAATTCGAATAAATGTGAACCATAGTTTAGCGAACTTCACTGTTATATTTGTTTTGGTAAGTCGATTATAAAATGTATAATTTTATTGAAGAACTCCTTGATATAAATTCATTCCTTAATTTTCAGCTCAGTAAGTTTTCTGTCAGATTCAACGGAACATGAGAAACTTCGAAACGAATATTCTTCGAAGATCTTTTCATATTGTTCCATTTTTAAGTGTGGTTTTGTTGTTTATAATTTTAGAAAAATTAAAATTGGTTAAAACAACGATAATTAGCAAATAGTTTATTGATAAATGTTGAATTACCATATATTTTTTAAATGCACTAAAAATGATCAATTTGACTTGTATGGTATTACCTAAAATAACTGTCTCAGTTTGATAAAATAAATATGGATTTAGGTGCCTACAAACGGCTATAAGTTTTAAAGGGAGTGATTGACAAGGCTATAACTTTATAGGGCTGTTATAAACCCTTTTATTGATATTTTTCAAAGAGTATAGTACCGAAAAAAAAATTGATAGCTACACTATAAAAATAAAAGTTCCAGTTTTATAATTCAGAATGGATTGCTGACATCAATTACCTAAAAAAAATATAAGATATGAGATTTATAATTGTCAAACTTAAGAAAATATTACTTTGACAATATATTTCGATACTCAAATGGAGAGAATTAAAATGAAAAGGCTTTAAAAATTATTTATAGAATGGAGTAAAACAATTTTTCATTAGAAATAAACTAAAGTTTTCTTTCTTTCTTTTTGATGAAGAGTTTAAATAAAAAGCGAAACGCTGGTGGATAAAAAAGTCCGTTTCATAATGGACGGCATCTGACCTTCTTAATTGTCTAATACGTTGCAATGAATTATAGTTTTGAAGTGTTCAATTAGGTTATTACTATATTAAAATTGAAAAGAATCATTTTAACATGCGTTTTCGAAGTATTTGCTGCTCATGGATTTCATTGATGAATTGGAATTTTTAATGTAAATGTATATAAAATTAAATTTAGTCTATCTTCTCTGACATTTGTTGCAAACAGGTATGTATTTAATATTAGGAGGGTCTTATAATTGTGAAGAGAATTATGTTCAAGGAAAACGAAAAAGTCGTGGATCGCTCAACTTGTTTTTTTAAAAAAAGTAAGTCAAATAAAACTTATGTCTAAGGAAAAAAATCACGTAAATAAGATTAAATTTAGTCTTTTTTCTCTGAAATATCCTTGCAAGTAATTATGAAATTTTTAAAAATTAGGAACTTCTTAATTAATGATTTATATTAGTTATATTTATTATATTGAATCTGTTCCGATTCAACCCATAAAGGGTCTGGGGTTCTGTATTTTGTGAGGAAATACAGTTACTAGACCAACTATTGTGCAAGAAGATGATTTGGTCTGTAACAAATACACAGATGCATAAAAAATACACAGTGCGTTTCATAATGAATGGCATTTGACTATCTTCGTTATGGTCATATTCATTTTCGTTGTATTGAAATAATAATTTTGAACCCTTAAATATGGTTATTATAATATTAGAATTAAAAAGAATCATTTAACAAGAGTTTTCAAAGTATTTGTTCATTGATTATAAAATATAATATATATAAAATTAAATTTAGTCTGTCCTCTCTGACATTTCTTACAAGCGAATATTTTCAAATATTAGGTTCTTGTAAATATGAAGAAAATTAAGTTCTGGGAAAAAGAAAAATTCATAAATCGCCTGACTTGGGCTTAAATAAAAATACTTCATAATTAAACCGACTTCAAAAGTAAAAAAAAAAAAATTTTCCTAAATGAAATTAAATTTAGTCTGTTTTCTCTGAAATGCTCTTACAAGCAGATGTTATCAAATATTTGAAGGATCTAAAATTAAGAAGTAAATTTAGTTCTAGGAATACGAAAAATTCATCTAACTTGGGCTTAAATAAAAATACTTCATAATTAAACCGACTTCAAAAGTAAAAAAAAAAAAAGATTTTCCTAAATGAAATTAAATTTAGTCTGTTTTCTCTGAAATGCTCTTACAAGCAGATATTTTGAAATATTTGAAGGATGTAAAATTAAGAAATAGAGTTAGTTCAAGGAATACGAAAAATTCATCCACTCGTAACTTGGGCTTAAATAAAAGTAAGTTGTAGTTGAATTGATTGCAGAAGGTTATTAGGTTTATTAAAATTACCTGTGTTATTCCTGAATTTTTGAAAACGTTTTGTTGGATTTTTTTTGAAACTTAGAAATTACATCTGCAGTTACAGAAAAGGCACTATGGATTCCTAAAAACTAGGAGTAGTTGTTAACTTCCTGGCATCTTTAAAGAAATAGTAAGTATTATTTTGTCGTAAACTTCAAAGTATATACTCTAAATTTTTACTATTATTTATGGGACAAGAGTTAACTTAAGAGATCACAATAAAAAAAATAATAATAGTTATATTTTTTTTATAATAAAATTAATAGACATATGTGTTGATTGAGTAATAATTTTTCTTTTATATTAAGAATCATAAGATGGGATGCTGTAATCCCATAACGACATTAAAATTTTAACGAAGGGAACCGAATTTGCTTTTGGAAATGAATAAAACATAATCTACAAAATTAGAAAACGATATACCTTTACATTCAAATAATACAATACGATAATATAACAATTAATAAATACGAATATATAATAATTAATAAATTATAATTATTATAATACAATAATACGATTTAGTAACCGAAAATAAAACATTTGCGCATTTCGTACGACATATAAAAATATTTTATTGCTGATTTTGAACTGTTAATATTAAAATATCGCCTAATATTTGGTAGTGTTCCATCAATTATAAATATGTTGAAAATTACTATGTATTTTTTAACAATCTACATGTGAAATGAAGCTATTTTAAAAATCCTGAATGGTTCATCCCCTTTTATGCGGATTAAAATGTATAAATTTCCTATTTTTAAATTTTGTGTGACTTATATAACAAATTTAATACCTTCAGAACTCAGTTGAAACTGTAGCGAGAATATGGAAGGAGGTAAACTCAACAAGCGTCTTCCCTCTCCCATTTGACTGATGAGCAGCGAAAAAAAAATTAAAATGCTATATCATGCACTGTATAACACTTATTTTATTATATAAAATGATAAAAGCCAATTATAAAAGAACTTTATAAACTTCAAAAATACAAAACCCACAGTTATTATAATTTACCGAATAATAGTTTTTGATAAAGTAGACATTTTAAATATATCATCTGATATTAAAAGCAGAAAAAATATAGAATCAATATATATTACTAAAAATATAAACAAATGGAAGAAGGTCCGGGTGCGGTCAAATAAAGCTCCAATAGTGATAAACTATTTTAATTGAGCCAACGTTTCGCCCCATGTTGCAGGGCTTCGTCAGGACTAAAAGAGATACAAACACTTAACATAAGTAAAAAAGTAAATGACAAATTGAAAGGGTAAACAATGAAACGTAAAAATTAAATAAGAAAAATAAAAGGTTATAAACAATAAATGAAAACGGAAATAATAAGAGATAAAAAGAAGATATATAAAAGAAAGTACAAACTAAGAGATGGAGAAAGTGGGATAAGAATAAAATCAAGAATAAAGAAAGAAAATGAACGAGACAGAAAAAGTACCTGTTTTGACAAAAGTCAATACCCATTGATATTGGGAGGAGTGGGGATTGGCAGTTAAGTACGTTACATTTGAATATAATTTTAAAGTAACCAGTATTGAAAATTAATGGAAATAGTAAAATTAGGTAAACAATAAATGATAATATCTATAATAGGAGGGAAGAAATTATATATATAAAAAAATATATATATAAGTACACGGATAGAAAACACAGAAGAAATAAAGTTAAAAGAATGGATACAGTAAATATAATGATAAAGAAAGACAATATACCAAATAAATATGGGTACAGAGCTATGTAAATTATATGATAGAAAAATTAATAATGAAGTAATTCTTTAATTTTCTTTATTGTTTTCATTAAAATTATTTTCAAATGTAACGTACTTAACTGCCAATACCAATGGTTTTCTGTCTCGTTCACTTTCTTCCTTTATTCTTGATTTTATTCTTGCCCCTCTTTTTCATCTCTTAGTTTTTACTTTCTTTTATATTTCTTCTTTTTATTTGTTATTATTTCCGTTTTCATTTATTGTTTATAACTTTTTATTTTTCTTATTTATTTTTTAGGTTTCATTGTATAAAATTTCAGTTTTTCATTTATCTTTTTACTTATGTTAAGTGTTTGTATTTTTTTTTTAGTCCTGACGAAGCCCTGCAACGTGGGGCGAAACGTTAGCTCAATTAAAATAGTTTATCACTATTTGAGTTTTATTTTACCGCACCCGGACCATATTTCATTTATTATTACACACGGTCATTCAGCGATCTTCCAATAAAAATATTAACCCTGTAGTAAATTTGAAATTGGATATAAAAGGAAATGGTCAACATTATGGTGACATAATTAACAAAATGAATATCCAACAATAATCAGTGTGGCGAAGAAGGGTGAAATTAAACTGAATCTTCTCAAATAAATTAAAGTACCACAATCTAATTAGAGAGAGTTGAAATTAAATAGACATCGTTAAGTATGTATGGTTTGAGAATTGAAATAATATTATCATCATATCATATTATTATAAAAATAATATTTTGTTAAATATTAATTTCAGGAAGAATAATTGAATTTCTTAAAACTTTTTCAAGACATGACCCTTGTCTTTAATGAGATAATAAGGATTATAGAATGACTTTAGGTAATTACATAAAAATATATTAATAATTGGCTTTTTCATTTCATATAATAAGTATTGTGATATAGTCATAAATTTTGGTATGATTATAAAGGATTAGTTACATAAATTTTTTTCAAATTTATTCACAAATTAGATCAGATGGTAGACAAATCTCCGAAATGTCGTCAATAATTAAATAAAGAAGTGAAAAGTAAGTTAGAAAAAATAAAATAATCCAAAAATTAGTCATGAATTGAATTATAATGGTTAAAATGCTCAAATTTACACCTTAAAATGGGCACATGACATTATTATTTATTTTCGGTTTTCCTTGGCTTGCGGCTTCGCGGGTTTTGATGGTAGAATCCAAGACGCGTATATTATTCAACCGCTGTATAATGAATATTTACAAAAAGATACAAATATAGCTTGGAAATTTTCTTTATTTTCGTGAGAGAAGATTATTTACTTCGGTTGACCTCAGCCTTCTTCTGGGGCAAGATTGGATGTACTTGTTCCATGCCTCCTTACACCCCAAGGCGATCGCTTCGAAGTACGGGTTGCTCTACTATTCTTTCAAAAAGTAGAGAAAGTCGCTTTCAGTGAGTACACAGATGCTTATCTTCTTCTGGAGCGTGTTTCTTAAAACGGTGCAGGTCGTTAGGACTTAGGGTAGAGATCAATAGCGCGAATGCGTCCATGTCTTAGATGGACTTACGATATCCAGTAGTCCGGAAGAACCTATTTTGCCTCTAGTCGGAAATGAACGGTGGGGAAGTATTTTAGCAAGACCAACAATAACTGATAAACCAGTTTTATAGTTATCCGCAGCAAAGCTGTTCAATATATCGTTATCAATCTGTTTTATAGGTTTTGTGAGAGGTTTCAGTTCCTGGTGTGGAATGGTAGAATGCAAATGGATTCTCAGAATAACCAGTACCATGACGGAAGCTTCATGTACCTCGCACCTTTAATCCCCTGTCATGGAGGTCGCTTCTTATAACAAAATAAAAGTTTCTGTTTGCATCGTATATCTGCTAATGCTGAAGCACGAGCGGGAACTGAACGCCGACGAATGCGAAGGATATGTCAAAAGCAACAAGATAAAATTATTGCTCTGTACTCTGCTCAACAGCCGCGCGGACTCTAAGGGGAGCATCCTTTTTCCCCTTTTTTACGGAACCGTATTGCCAGTTACCATTAAAATCATGGCAATAAAATCGCTACCATTACAACTGGTCATACAACTGGTTAGTTGATATAATAAGGATCACCACATCACAGGAAGGAGGTATGCGGGTGACCTCCCATTCTGTCCATCGATGTAATTTTACTGTTATCCAAGATGGCCGCATGTATAGCATCTAATTCTGGAGCAAAACTAGTTCCATGTTTATTTATGATAATGTGTAGGCCCTTTCTGTCCCCTAGAGACGTTAGATATGTTTGGATGGTGCACCGTACCATCTCTCACCAAATTATTTTTACATCGCTTCACCAAGGATGGTTGCCTGGGTGTTTGCATACTTGAGGTTTACTAAATCCCGCAGCGGAGTCATCTGGCAACCCACTTAGAGAAACCTCAGGAGTTCGTTCCGTTTATAATAAACTTGTCCAAAAATCAACCTTTTTTTGTGAGCGCACCTTATTTCAATCCCTGGCCTTAAAGTATTACTAGTTATAAATTGCTTTAGTTTTCTCTCTAATAGTTTCCAAGTAAGGAGAGCTTCTTCTTCCTCGTTTAGCAATACGCTTTGCTACCTTCTGAGAATTCACCTCCACCATGTCTTTAGCATTTGAGTATAGTATACTTTTTGGCAAATGCTCAACTCAAAATGGTTTATTTATAATTATAAACTTGTTTAATGGCTAGATAAAAATAATAAAAGTCATTAAAGTCTTCACGAAAGTGGAGACTTTAATGAATTTTATAGGTTTTATCTAGTTTTGAACCTAGATACACCCTATGTTTAAGTTTTTGTGCAAGCCGGACTTTGATCTCCAGCACAAGATAACCTTCACATTAGCATAGTCATATTAAGAATCAGACCAATGGCAACATCCTTAATAGATCTGTACAGCTTCTTGCGTACGCCGATGATATAGATATCATAGGACGTTCCTTCCAGGCTGTATTGAACGCTTTCCTTACTCTGGTGGGTCCTGCAAGAGGACTTGGCTTGGAAGTCAATTCGGAAAAAAACATATGGCTACGGGAGAGGTGGCTAGGTCTGAAGAGGAGATGACCTTCGGGGAATACCAATTTGAGAAGACTGATGTTTTTGTATATTTTGGCTCATTGGTACTCAAGAAAACGAACCTGAACAAGAGATTCGGCGTAGAATCATAGCAGCAAATCAGTGCTATTTTTCTATTGCAAGGCAGTTTCCGGAGTGGAGCTCTTTCCAGAAAATCAAAGATTCGTCTTTATAAGACGATAGTGCGCCCAGTCTTGATGTATGGTTCTGAGACTTGGACTTATCCCCGGGCTTGTGAACAGAAACTTCTAGTCTTTGAAAGAAGAATCCTCAGACGTTTATATGGTGGTGTTCTCATTGGAGGAGAGTGGAAAAGGAGGAAAAAACAGGAGCTGTACACTATGTTTAAGGAGCCCGATATTGTTCAAGTGATGAAATTGTAAGAATGAGATGGGAAGGACACGTCGTAAGGATAGGCAGTGAGGATACACCAAGACAATTACTGATGGAGCCTCTCCATGGTACCTGGAGAAGAGGAAGACCAAAGCTGCGATTGGCTGATAGTGTTGCGATTGGATGGCTGCTGAAGGGACCGAGACAATTGGCGGAAGCTGCTGGAGGATGCCGGGATTCGACACCGGATTATAGATCCACACTAGCAGTAGTAGTAATATTAAAAATTAAACGATTTTCTTATTAAAAATAAACCATTGCTTCTATAATTCTTGCCCAAAAGCATAAAAGATCGACTTGAAGATGGCGTGTCCCCAAAAAGGCTTAACGAGCAAGAAGAAGGTCTTCTTATTTGGAGACTAATTTAGAGAAAACTGGAGCAATGTATGATATGTATTGGTTCTGATGCAGAAAGCAGTATTTCTTTAAGTCCTCGGGTGTTTCAGATATGATCACTCAACTGATAATCTAACACTGTAAACAAGGTCATCAAGGGACTAACGAAATAGCAGGTAGTTAGTATAAAACCACAATGACCTTCAGCCAAAGCTGTCCTTTCAACAGAAAATAAAATATTTATGGAAAGTGTAGCAAACCCAATTGCACCATCAGTGCCTACTGAGTCCTACGAAGTAGTCAAGAGTTGTTGGAAATCCAAAGTGAGGATGGTAACAAATGATTTAAATATATCATTAGAACCGACGGCTCAGTGCAGTCCCAGAGAAAAGTAAACCGAATACAATTAGTAACGAGTTCAACTTCAAGGCCAGAGACTATTGAAATAAAGTGAGCTCACTAAAACGGAGGTCCTCGGACAAGTTTCAAAAGCAAAAGAGAAGAACTGAGGTTTTCTCTCGCATGGTGGCTCTGGGTAAGATGACTTAGCTGAAGATCTTCATCGTGAAGATAACGACTATTAGTTTTCGTTTTAATTAATCTCATAATTAAATAATAAGTGGGTCCGTCCGTAGCTCAGTGGTAAGGTGCAGTGTTACCAATTTTGAGATCTATTGGCCGCGCCGGTTCGAATCCGGCCAGGGGCGTTGACTTTTTTCATTGAGTGGCGGTCCACAAATGAAAAACTTTGACCCCCAAACATGGTTAGGCATCATAGGACTCAAATGGGAGTCGGCCGAAAAAAAAAATCGTATTTACATGTAGCAACAATACTTGTCACTGTACTTAACAAAATACCATCACGTTATAAGTTTAATATTGTATGAGATCATTGTCGAATGTAGCTGTATATTTAAAAAATATAATTTATTCCTAATTAATTTGATTAAAATTAATAGTTTTGTTTGTTTAATTATTTATTAATAAACCAGGCATTAATTGTATCAATACTGCCTAATGGTGTTTATATTAGCTTTTCAGTATAGAAAGAAATTTGTATTGGTTATTTCGACAATGAAGTTAGAGAAAGGAATATTGTTTTATGATATTTTTGAATTAACAGATATTTTCTACAATTCCCCCACTTTTTTTAACATACTTTTTAAAAATTGTTTTCCTGTTTCTTTATGCAGATTTAAAGTTCATCTTTGTTACGATATCCCGCCATTATAACTTATGAAATGAACATGTTTAAGGAAAAGAGTGCCCCTACAAAGTATATCTTATTTGAACAATAACACTTTTGATTTTTATTTATTTTTCTAAAATTTTGACGTCTAGAATTTTATAAATGTTGAATATATATATAACCAAAGAATAAAACTTTTTTGAATGAGTGTTATTCAGAAAGCTAAAAAGAATCACATAAATATGCTTTCAGAACAATAATAAAACTATCTTGCTGTAGCACCAACATTATTTTACATACCTTCTTGCTAATTGTAAAAGAACATATACCAATTAATACAAACTCCAAGGACACTCTACTACACATGACAAGGCCACAACATACGTCAGGTAACGCCCGTTAAAGGCTGAAAAGAAGCTGGACAAGGGATCTCTTCGACTAACTATCTACAGATTGGTAATGGAAAATTTAAATTAAGTATTTATCTCGATTCAAATATAAGGTATATTTTGAAATTAAGAAATATTTCCAAGTTATTCTAATCAAAGCTGATCTGTTAGGTACAAAGAGATCTTAAGTATCTGATACAAAATAAACATTTTTGATAATAATTGGATGGGTGTGTGTTTATTCGTGTGGATAAATTAAATCTCATGTATCGATTTTTTGTTTAATTGAAATTTAAAAAATAAATAATTGATATTATTCTCTCGAAAATAGAGATTGAAAACTTATCTTCTTCACCCTTAAACTTAATAAGTACATAGAGATAAGTTGTAACGATGCTGTTACGACCCATAATACAACAGCTTACAATATTGGACAAAGCTCTCCTAATGCTGATTATGTGCATTGTTTTCCTCACAGTCAATAATCAGTTCTCTACATCGCCGTCTGAAGTATGACCGTGGTTTATATACTTTTAAATTTAATGATAAATATAGTAATACTCTAGGTGACATTAATTATAAGATATTTTAATTAAAATTTAACTTATTAGGATTACTGAAAACAGCATTGTTCAGTGAATAAGTCATTACCATTAAGATTCTATATTCAATTTAGAACAAGTTCATTGCCATTATATAATCCTTTGATTCATAATTATTTATAATTCTGTAAACGAATATATTCTTAGTAAAATAAGTTTTGAGATGAAGAAAGATTTTTTTTCCGAGTAAGTGACTTATGTTGAAGATCCCTTTATCTACTATAAAAACTATTTTCAATTTTTTTTCTTTTTTTTTTTTTTTACCAAAACCTAAGAGTTTAATATACAAGTGATCAATGCTATTAAGCAATCCATATTTTTTTCTACGGTCTCACTTTAACAGTTCAATCACATTATCATACAAGTTTTACTCACTTTAAATAAACTTCCAACTTTTAATAATAGTTCAGAGATTTAAGCCATCCTTTGTTTAAAGTTTTAATTATAGGCAAACCCGTTGTTTGTATATGCAAGGAATTAATATGAAAATATTGAGCTGAAATTGAGTCTTAACAGAATAACCTGGAGATCTTGATGACCGAGAATGTTGGGTTCGATTACCACCTGGGTCCGTCCATATTTATTTCGCAGAAGCCACGTGAAGTGAATCTTGAGACTCTTTTTCTGGTGTTGGAAACTTAAATGAAAGTCTACAAAAAAAAAATATTAGACTATATCTGTAATGTGTACTCCAGCAATTAGGGTCCAATGTTTTGAATTATCTATTTGTAAACAAATAAAAATACAATTGTAGGAAGATAGTTCAGGGCCCTGTTTCATAATAAAGTACAAACTAATACTATTAGTCTTGCCGATTTAACTTAATACAATTACACTGACTTGTACAATAGTAACTTGTATTTTAGTACTTTTTAACTCCTGTAATATCACTAATCGTCCTCCCTACTATGAAAACAAATTGGTTTCTATACTTGTATTTTGAACTAATACTATTAGCTTTCATTATGAAACAGAGCCCTGGTAGTGGTCAATAAAGGTATCATAGTAATAAAAGAAAACTATTTATTGCTAACCAACGTTTTGCACCACTATGCAGGGCTTCATCTGAGATAAATGAAAAAACTAGATACAAACATTTTAGAATTAACGAAACAATAAAATTAAAACATTTTAAAACCATTTTTTTTTCTTATCCCTCTAAAAGAGAATAAAACAATAAATTAATAGTTGCCTTACGTATGGTTACATAAATCAAGTTGAGTATATCAATTATCTCATTATTGTGATATGTCCGTTCTTTATGGTCCTGTTAGAAAATATCCGGAGAATAGGGGCCTCCTCATGTTGATTACGCATAGAAGAGAGAAATAAAACAGTTAA